>NC_039367.1:154208500-154508500 GCF_003573695.1 Papaver somniferum | reverse complement strand
TTGAATCAATCTCTGCTTCTTCTGTGCCTTTGAAACTTTAAGTCCAAACTCCGTTGGTATCTTAGTTGGATTACAATTTTCAAGTCCTGCTTCTTTCAGAATTCTCCTTGCATAAGCTTCTTGTTTAATCTGAATCACATCTACTCCTTGATGGACTTCTATGCCAAGGTAATAAGTGAATTTTCCGAGGTCTGACATCACAAACTTTGATGACATTTCCCTCTTGAACTCATTTATCACCTTAAGGGAGTTTCCAGTCAAAAATAGATCATCTACATAGACTGCAATCACAAGAAGCGTTCCCTTTTCTTCTCTTCTGTATACTGATGTTTCTTTAGAGCACTTAACAAAACTGATTTCTCTTAAGATTTGATCTAACTTTGTATTCCAGGCTCGAGGAGCTTGTCTTAGACCATATAGAGTTGTTGATAACTTATAAACCTTATGCTATTGTCCATTTACTTCAAAACCTTCCGGTTGTTCAACATACACATCTTCTCGCAATTCACCATGTAAGAATGTTGTCTTAACGTCTAAGTGGTGAATTTCCCATGAGTTTGATGCAGCTTCTGATATTAAGAGACGAATTGTCTCTAGTCTAGAAACTGGTGCGAAAACTTCATCAAAGTCTATGCCTGATTCTTGAACGTATCCCTTAGCTACAAGTCTTGCCTTATATTTGTTAATAGTTCCATCAGCATTTCTTTTAACCTTGAAGATCCACTTAAGACCAATCACTTTTACCCCACCTGGCTTATCAACTAGAAACCAAGTCTTGTTTATGTTGATTGAAATAATTTCTTCTCTACATGCTTGTGTCCATTTAGTCGAGACCTTTGCTTCCTGAAAATTCCCTGGTTCATCATTAACAGAAAGTAGCATAATCTCACATTCTTCTGCAACATGAAGAACATAATCCTCCAGATACTGTGGCTTTTGCATCTGTCTTGTTGATTTTCGCAGTAGAATGGGTTGAGTTATTTCATCGATCTCTTATTCTTCTTCTTCTTCTTCCACTTCTTCGTTATTCTCAGTGTTTTCATTATTCTCTTCTTCTTCTTGATTAACATCATTGTTTCCATTGGTATTGATGATTATGGGTCCTTCGCCTTCATCAATTACTTGACCCCATCTCATGTGAGACATTCTTGGATCCCTACTTGGTCCATCATTAGTTTCTTTCCAGTTCCAGTTTGCTTTTTCATCGAATACCACATCTCGACTCACTATTACTCTTTTCTTTGTTGGATTGAATAATCTGTAAGATTTGGATCCAGGCTCAATTCCTAGATGCACAAGAGTCTGAGATCGATCATCCAGTTTCTTAAGAGTTGCATAATCAACTTTTGTGTATGCTTTGCAACCAAACACTCTTAGATGATCTAGATTTGGTTTCCTCTTTCGCAAACTTTCATATGGAGTCATGTATTTCAGAGCTTTCGTAGGTATCCTGTTTATTAGGTATTTGGAGAATCGTACAGCTTCTCCCCATAGATAATTAGGTACCTGCATAGCCTTTAAATAACTTCTTGTCATCTCCATTAGAGTCCTGTTTCTCCTCTCCACCACTCTGTTTTGTTGTGGTGTAATAGGACCACATAAATCAGCATGAAGAAGCTCTAATGGCTTTGAGGCTCTGAATGTTGTTACTTTTGGAAAACCTTGACGCGTTTGCTTCCCAACTAAACATGATTCACAGATCCTTGATTCATCGTTTATCTGTGGTAGCCCTCGAACCATCTTGTTCTGAGACATTGGCTTTAAAGTTCTAAAGCTTATGTGTCCTAATCTTGTATGCCACTTCCATGTCTGATCTTCCAGTCTCATATTCAGACACAATGGCCTTCCAATCATGAGACTTATCTTGTAGAGTCTATTCTGTGAGCGTGAGACTCTAACTAAAAGTCTTCCACTTGGGTCATGAACTGTTCGATAATCTTGTCGCATTGTAATATCACATCCAACTTCTGTAGCTTGTCCTAAACTTAGAATTTTGCTTTGTAAGTTTGGGATGAAGTAGATGTTTGTGACAAGCTTCTGTTCTCCGATCTTGCTCTGAAATAGAATTGATCCTTTCCCTTTAATTTCTACAGAAGATCCATCCCCAAACTTCACTTGTCCTTTGATTTTCTCATTGAGTTCAGAAAAGTAGTGTCTCTTACCAGTCATGTGATTGTTGGCTCCATTATCTAAATACCATACTCCTTCTTCACTATCCTTTATTTCATAGTTCTTTGGTATTAATTTCTCTTCGTTTAAGAATACCACTTCGTGCATGAAAAGAGCAGTATCGGCTTCCCTTGTTTCATTCTTGTTTGCTTCTTCCATCTTTTGTATTCTTTCAGGGCATACAGAGGATAAGTGTCCTGGTTTATCACATCTATAACAAATAATGTTTGATCTATCCTTATTTTCTTTCCCTTGGTTTTGATCATTCTGACTTGTTGTTCTATCTTGTGAGTTAAACCTTCCTCCCCTTCCTCGGCCTATGTTTACTCTACCACCTCTTCCACGACCTCTTCCTATTGTCGCAGAGTTTTGTTGGTAAGAGTTTGTGTACAAGAGTTTTCCTTGAGTTTCTCCATTGTTTTCTTCATCAAGGATTCTCTCTTCATATGCTTTCAATCTTCCAATTATATATTCATAGCTAGTTTTCTTTAAATCTAAGACTTGTTCGAGAGAAGCTATGATATGAATATACTTGGATCTTGATAAACTATTGAGATACTTCTTTACCAGTTTATCTTCAATAATGGATTGTCCAAGTGACGCAGCTTTTGAGTCTATCTCTGATATCTTTCCTGCAAAGCTATCAATAGTATCAGTGTCTTTCATCTTCACTCTTTCAAATTCAGACATTAAGGTTTGAAGACGGGCTTCTTTAACTCGATCAGCTCCGAGATTACGTGCCTTTATTGCATCCCAAATTTTCCTTGAAGTTTCATGTTCACCAACTTGTAGAACAAGACATTCTGGTATTGCTTGAAAGAGTAATCCAATGGCAACATTGTTTTTGTATGGGTCCAACGTACCAGGATCAATTGTTTCCCAAACTTTGTAGATTTTCATCAGTACCTTCATTCTCATGGCCCATACTGTGTAGTTTATGGTGTTGAGGATTGGAACTTGTATTGGAGGTGGTGTGAAATCTTTTGCACGTATGATGGTGCTCTCGTCTCCCATGGCTCAGTGTAGACAAGCTCTGATACCAATTAATAGCAACTGCAAGATGAAAATTACCTTATAAAGACAACTCTCTTTATTGATGTTTAGAAAATCTCTCATAACTAAACACAAGCTCTAATCTTGCTCATATGATCAACCACAACTTTGGTGATCATATATATATAGAACTATGAATTCCTTTTCCTAGTCCTATTACCTTATTACATGTCTTTCCTTTTCTTAGAACTAGATGACTTCTAATTTCCTTAGGATTACATCAATTTCCTAATCTTGTCCTAACCAGCTTGTTAGTGACTTCTATGTTGAAGTTAATCCAACATAACTGAGGAACAGACGTCCTTAGACGGATTCCTCTGCTCGGCACGGAAGTAATATTCATCCATGGTAATTTTACCTTTATGAACTACATCTCCAATGCATCTAAGCAGGGATTCCGTGACAGATTCTCTACCAACGCCTTGTTCCTTGAGATCCGTTGTACACTTTCCAAAATCATCTAACGTTACTTTATTTTGCAGAACCAATTGCATCATTTTGTCCTCAATAAAGAGGGAACATTCATCGAGAAGATACTGATCCAACAATTCTTTCGAGTTCTTAAATTTTGAAATAAATGACACGATTTTTTCAAGAATCTTGTGGCACTCCTCGACTAATGAGCGATTACTGGAATGGGAAAATTCGAGTTTCCTCAGCATCCATGTCGATTCTCGTGATATGATATAGAAACTATCAAACAGGTGCTTTTGTTGCCACATGAACTTATCCATGGTGCTTTTGATAGAAAGTTTTTTAGGTTTTCCTGCAAAAAATTCATTCCTTCTTCTCCAATCATCCTATCTGAATTCTATTCTTCTGGATCTACTCATGGTCCATTCCTTATAATCCTAGCAAAACATCTGCAGAGTATTTTGTTTGAAATAGCAAAAAATGGTGATGCAGGCCGTCGTGTGTGGAAGTTTGATGCGAATCAACAATGGTTTATGGAAATTAAACAATCAAATACTCATGGTTTCTATCTAAACATCACACTTTCTAAGCCAAATCCCAAGGCGGATCCCATATCTTTTATCATTCCTGCAGGTGAGTGTTTTGAAGGTTGGTTTGCAATGGCTTCAGCCTTGGAGGAGATTATTACATTTTCAATTTCTATAGGAAGACAAGCACCTAAATCTATATCCAACCAGCACCCAAATAACAAGCCATCCTATGCTCAGATATTGAAAATCAATCCTTCCTCCTCGTTCCCAAATTCGAAATCCATCCCACAACCCAAAACATATTCTACGGCAGTTTCCCATACCACAGCTCAATCAATGTCTCAGTCACCATTCCTTTGTGATAGTTTTGCAGCACCCATATCTTCAAAGATCAAAGGTAGGTCTGATATCCATATCAGCCATCAGAATACCTCCAATCTCTTAGGTAAGTGGCATGATGCCTTTGTGGTGTCATCACCTATCCCAATTACAAATTGGTCCGCTGTGACCACAGCCCTTAGTCATGAATGGCAGCTATACTCCCTTTGTGTTGTTTACCCCATTAACTCTTACCAGGGTATTTTTCATGTGGACAAAGATTTATCATCTGCAGATTTTGAGTTCAATTTTACTGCCGGAAATACTACATACTCAGTTTTTAGATGGGATTCACAATTTTGGAGCACATCTCGTTTATTAGCGACGGATTTCAATCTAGAGATTATTGGAGTCCCTTATCAATTATGGTCATTGGGTGTAATGCATCAAATAGGTGAGTTATGTGGTGAAGTTCTGCTGATTGATCCTGTTACTCTAAGGCTTGAAGATTTACGGGCGATGCGTATTAAGATCCGCAATGTAAACGGGATAAATTCTATTCCAAGAGCTCTTAATTTGATCAAGGATTATGGTATCTTTACGGCTCACATTTCTGTTGCTAGAATTAAAGCTCCGGCAAGCAAGACGGTAGAAGTTCAGGCACCGTCAGTGAGGAGTGCTACTTTCTCAAAGTCAAATCACATGCCGAGGTTGGTGGACATTCAAGGAAATACCTCAAATTTCCTCCCTAATTCTAGTAACTCCGTAGACTCTCCCAGGAAAGATTCAAGTAATCCGACTTCTACGGCTAATTTTTTGCCTTATCCAACAAGGCAAGTTTCACGTAAACCAGCTCATCATGGATCCGGTATCAAAAAGAGGAGAAAGCGAAAGCCCAGAAACAAGAGTTCATACACAACTTCACAGCACAACCTTATATGGAAGAAGATTGAAAAGCTTTCATTATCAGTTAATGAACCCACTGTCATGGAGGTAGACCCTATCATCCTAAACCCAGCCTTCGAGTGTGGTATTGCGGATATATCCGATCAAATATCTCTCCTCCTTCTACCAAGAAAGTATATCCTGAAAAACCTACAAACAGAGTTGCCAAAAAATCAATAAAACTCTACTGCTTCGTCGACCCAATTCCTAGAACCATCTTTGATCGTATCCCGGTACCTCTAAATAACTCTACCACTCACACCTCCCATGTCAGTCCACTCATGTTTTCTCAAGCTCCAATTCTTGCAACTCCACCAGATTCCATAACCATAACCAACAACAACTCTTTGATCACCTTTCCAACCTATCCTAGACGTGTTAATGTAAGTTTTAAGTTCATCTTTCCAGAGTGGGTTTTTCAGGAAGTACAGCGTCTTTTCAACCTTGGCCTCACCATGGGCATCACTTTTCATAATATTCCGAATCACTCTAGAAGATTTTCGGCGATCAAAGTTACTATGGAGGGTCCGGTACATAAGCACTTCTGCAACACATCAGTAATTGAGGAAGATTTTGCTCTTCAAACTATTGTCAACTTGGAGGGAGTTCAGCAAGTATCGATTCACGAGCCTAAAAAAAATCTACCTCTTGGCGGCCTAATTGACACATTCATTGCTCACCTGGATAAGGAACAAACCTCAGATTCCTCTAGTTCAACTCCAACATATCCCCCTGGATATGAGCCAATTGCTACAGATACCGCAGATGATGCTTGCTCTAACATCAGTACGGAAGAGCAAAGTGTAATACCTAAAAGAATGGCAATAGAATGCAGAAGACTTGATATATCCCCATTGGCACTTGGGCAATCATATGTCAAGACAAGACGTACCATCAAAAAACGGGCAATTCCTTTTAATAAATGAATTTACAAATCCTTTCATGGAATGTTAGAGGTTTATGCTCAGCCAATAGAAGAACTATTGTGAAGAAGATGATTCAGCTCATTAATGCTCCTATTATTATCTTACAAGAAACCAAGATGATGCATTGCTCAGCTTATGACATTACTCATATTTGTGGAAAGCCTAATTTTGGTTGGACTTACCAGCAGTCTAGGGGCAGTTCTGGGGGTATGATAATTCCTTGGAATAAGGATTTTGTCGAAGTCAGTGACTCTTTGGTGGGAGAATATACGCTGTCAGTTCAATGCATTAATAAATATGATGGTTTTAAGTGGGTTCTCACAAACGTTTATGGGCCAAATAATCCTCAAGAAAGAGCTGATTTTTGGGTTGAAATGGATAACATCTGCAGACTATGGGAGCTTCCATGGTGCTTGGGAGGTGATTTTAATGTAATCACCAAATGTGGTGAGAAAAAGGGCTGCCGTAAAATCACCAGGAGCATGGAAAACTTCTGTGACTTCATCTCTCAACAAGATCTTATTGATCTTCCTCTAAAAGGAGCTAGATATACCTGGTCAAATGGTCAATCTAATCCTGTAATGTGTAGACTTGATTGATTCCTTATCTCTCCAGCATTTGAGTCTCATTTTTCCTTTGTCTCTCAACTAGCCAAATCTAGACCTATCTCTGATCACATCCCAATCCTCTTAGACATTTCAGACCCTTCTTGGGGACCTAGTCCATTTAGGTTTGACATCATGTGGTTTTTGAAGAATGGCTTCATTGAATTATTAGAAAATTGGTGGATTTCTTTTTGTTTTGCAAGTACCTCAAGTACAATCCCTTGGTGCAAACTTAAAGCACTGAAGGAAAAACTTAAGGAATGGAACAAGCTCACTTTTGGAAACACAAATACAAAGTTGAATCTATTAATTGTTGTCCGAAATCCAAGATCTTGATAGTTTGGCTGAAGATACTTTGTTATCTGATTCACAGATGCAAGAGTTGGTGGGCTGCAAAAAGGACTTTGAAAAGCTAACAATAATGGAGGAGGTCTCCTGGAGGATTAAATCCAATACTAGGTTGTTGCAAGAAGGAGACAAGAATACTGCTTTTTTTATCAGGAAGGCAAGTGCAAGAAGAAGATACAATAGAATCAAGCAATTGTACATTGATGGGGCCTTGGTTGACGACAGACAAAAGCTGCAAGAATATATTTAAGTTTTTATGAGAATCTTCTTAGGGAAGAGGAGATTATCAGACCTGTTTTGGAAGGTATTATTAATTTTGATAACATCAATTCTATTGAATCGTGTATTCTGAGTGCTGACTTCTCTGAAACTGAAGTTTTACATGCAATTCAAGATCTAGAACATGATAAGGCACCAGGCCCAGACGGCTTCCCTATTATGTTCTTTCATAAATGCTGGAGTTTCATTAAAACTCACATTATTGGAACAATGAAGGAATTCTGTGATACAGGTTGTATAGACACCAAGCACAACTCCACTTTTATTACTTTGGTTCCTAAAAAAGATCATATAGAAACTATTAAAGATTGCAGGCCAATATGTCTTCTTACTAGGATGAAATTAGTAATGCCAAAACTTATTTCTCATGTACAATGTGTTTATATTGAGGGAAGACAAATCATTGATGGAACTATGATTGCTAATGAGTTGGTAGACTCAAGATTAAAATATGAGAAGCCAGGGGTAATATGTAAAATAGATCTTGAGAACGCTTTTGATAGAATCAACTGGTGTTATTTGGAGTTCATGTTAAGAAAAATGGGTTTTAGTAGGAAATGGATCAATTGGACCAGGTTTTTTTTATTCTACTGCCACATTTTCTGTGCTCATTAATGGGTCTCCTTTTGGTTTTTTCAGCAGTTCAAGAGGTGTTAGACAAGGATGTCCCATGTCTCCACTGTTATTCAACATTTCTATGGAAGGTTTCTCTAGATATATTGATAGAGCTGCTAACTCTGGTTTATTCAATGGTTTTTCTATGATGGAGAATGGTTCTGTGGTTAATCATTTGCACTATGCAGATGATACTATCTTCTTTGTTGACAACAAAAAAGAGGAACTTACCAACTTATTCTCAATTCTACATTGTTTTGAGTATATTGCAGGTTTGAAGGTCAATAAATCTAAAACACGACTGATTGCAATTGGAGATGTCCCTCTAATTGATGTGTGGGCTACAGAGTTGGGGTGTGCAATTGATACATTGCCTTTCATGTACTAAGGTATGACTCTGGGAGCAAAGCCTAACTCTAAGGAAATTTGGGTACCTATTATAGAGAAGTTTGATACAAGACTTTCTATATGGAATCAGATATCTCTTACCAAAGGAGGCAAGTTAGCTCTCTTGAAATGCATTTTAACTTCCCTTACTATGTACTACTTTTCCCTTTTCAAGGCACCAATTTCAGTGATCAAGATTTTAGAAAAGAAAATGAGAACTTTTATGTGGGGAAATAGCAGTTGTTCTCATTTGATAAAATGGGAAGTGGTATATGCGGATAAAGAAAGAGGAGGATTAGGAGTGCTCAATTTGAGATTCATGAACTTGGCTCTTCTAGCAAAGTGGAGTTGGAGATTTGGGATAGAGAAAAATAGCTTGTGGTATAAGCTCATAGTTGAGAAATATGGATGCAACTTCTCTCAATGGGTTCCAAGTCCGGTTTCTTTCCCACACGGAGTATCCTGCTGGAAAACTATTTCGGAAACTAGTGATCTGATTAATAATAACTCCTCTATGTGCGTCCATTCTGGTGCTAGGATTTCATTCTGGTATGATAAGTGGGTGGGTACTTCATCTCTGGCAAATAATTTTAATCTTCTTTGCAACCCAGATAGACTTCAGTTTGGCACTCTAGCTGATCACATTACATCTGACGGCGCCTGGAGATTCGGTTTCAAGAGGGTTTTAATAACTTAGAAGTGGTTCAGTTAGCAGGGTTACTCGATATTATTAGCAGCAATCCACCTGCAACAGATACCCTACATGATACTAGGCGTTGGCAACATCACAGCTCAGGGTGTTTTTCAGTTAAAACCTTATACCACACTTTCATATCTGTCGATGGTGTTGACAACTTCCCACATCAGTTTATTTGGAAGGCTGGAGTTCCACCAAAAGTCTCCTTCTTATTATGGTGTGATGTTCATGGTAAGTTAAACTCTTTAGACATGTTACATCGCAAAGGGATGGACGTTTACAGCTCTTCCATTCTATGTGGTGATAGCAATGAGTCGCAGGACCATCTTTTACTGCACTGTAAAGTTGCTTACAACACTTGGATGGATGTTACTCCTAATAAGCATTGGGCTTGGGTGTTTCCGGAGACTATCTTTTCTCTGGCTCATACATGGTCTCGTAATTCTCTTTCAAACAACGGAAAAGTGGTGTGGGATCTTATCCCATCTGCAATCATATGGATTATGTGGCGAGAACGAAACTGTCGCATCTTTGAGGACAATTATAGCTTCAAGACGGATTCAGAAATTGCAGTAGATGTCAAGTCTCTTGTGCTGTCCTGGGCAAGTGCTTTTGGCAATATCGTACATTTGAATTTTACAAATTCTGTAAACAATTGGGAGACCGTGTTCTACTGAGTCTCTCTTTTTTTGTTTACTGCTTTGCTGTGTCTACCTTTGGTAGACCTTTGTAAATTCTCCTCTTTTTAATATATCATTCTCTTCTCATCAAAAAAAAAATAAATGAACTTATCCATGGGGTGCTTCACCAGGTTAAAATGACACTTGTCCATATTTCCATCATCAACAACAGCGTTGGAAGAAAGTGCAAGTAAGGAAGCCGCGTTACACTTTTTCAGTTGTTCCAGATGCTCGGAAAAGCCATATGCAACAACCCGCTGCTCCTGTTGTATCATGATCAGTTGATCTAGGAAAGAGCCTAATAGTTCAGCCTGGTCTCGGCTGAATTCATTGCTAGAGTCTGAACGAATTCTCTGCAACAATTTCATCAATGACAAACTTCTGCCGTAGTATTTATTTGCTGTAATCCAGGTAGAATTAGAAGCTAAATCTTGACGCAAGTGCACCATGTCAGGCGACGCTTCCTTCTGAAGAGACCCCCAGCTGTTTAACTGGTTAGCATTCTCCTTGGACTCATTTTGCCAATCCAGTCCAGAATCTTGTAACAACCATAGGAAAGTAGGGAATGACCTTCTGTCATCAAACATTGAATTTACATCCTTCCATTCATCTGCACAACTTGTTGCTTTTTCGCAAATTTTTTCGAGTGATACTTTTAGATCCACCGAATCTTCCCAGTTTAAAGAGCTTGGGTTCATATGCCGTCTAGTGAAATTCTTGGAACCTGCATGCGTATCTTCTTCAAGACTTAAGTTTTCGAAGGAAGAACTATATCCCTCTGACAATTCCATGATCTAGCAGCCTAACCTTGATTAGAGTGGGCGTTGTATTTCTTCAAAAGACCGATTGGTAAGAAGAATGTTATTATGAGAAGAGATTAAGATTATGTATATTTATATAAGTTAGCATCCTGTATATGTGCCTGAGATAGGAAACCCATGTTAAGCAAAGTTTCGGAAACCACGGTTAGGATTAGGAAACCCTACAAAACAAACACTCTTGCTAAAATTAGCCATGGTTTTATACTTAGAAATCTCATAATTTTGGAAGAATTTTTTTTATCACTTCTATGAGTTTTTGCAAGTGTTTGCTGATTTTTGGCCTATTGGCGAAAATTTGCGGAATACCGTATAGCCAAGTAGGTGCCTTAGTAAAGTCATCAATAATACCGTGGTCAACAAGCAATTCATAGAATTCTATTCCTACTGTGTTGTGGACTCTATATTCCTACTATGTTGTGGACTCTGTTTTGCATGCATATAAATAAGGTGTTGTTATTTCGAGTTAGTCAGCACACAAGTATTTAGTTAACCAATGTTTCTTCTTTCTCGTTGTTATTCATGGCAGGTTCTTTGTCTCCCCCTGATGGCTGTGGGATTGGTAGATGTTGGGCAGGCATCAAAACATGTGCTCTTGGATGGAGCAACAGTAGTAAGTCTACCTTGACTAGTTTTGAAGATCGGTATAAATTGGGAAAAGAATTAGGGTCAGGAAACTATGGTGTTGTTCGTGAGTGTTACGACAAAAAAAATAAACAGACTTGCGCGTGTAAATCCATCGCAGAGGAGAGACTAGTAAAACAAGATGACATCCGAAATGTGAAGCTAGAAGTTGATATAATGAGAAGATTATCCGGGCATTCAAATATTGTGAATCTTAAGGAAGTATATGAGGATGCAAATTCTTTCCACCTAGTAATGGAACTATGTGCTGGTGGGGACCTTTACGATCATATGCAGAAATCCAAGAGGCTCTCAGAGTTCAATGCTAGGCTTATTTTTCGGCAACTCGTTCTTGTTGTTGCGTATTGTCATGAAAACGGTGTTGTTCACAGAGATTTGAAGCCTGGAAACATTCTTCTGGCAAAAAAGGGTTCATACTTACCCATCAAATTGACTGATTTTGGCATCGCTACTTACTTTCAACCCGGAGAGACGCTTCAAGAAAGAACTGGGACTCCACATTATATAGCTCCAGAGGTGCTGACAGGCAAGGGCTACAACCAAACAGCGGATATTTGGAGTGCCGGTGTTATTCTTTACTTTCTTCTTGGTGGGAAAGTACCATTTACTGGACCGACAGAATTGAGGATCCTTCATGCTGTTATTGCCGCGGAATTGCGTTTTCCATCTTATCCGTGGGAACAAATCTCTGCATCTGCCAAAGACTTGATTAGTAAAATTCTATGCCTTGATCCTGCAAAGCGGCTAACTGCACATCAGATTCTTGATCATCCGTGGATGACTTGAGATGTTAATTTAGTATTGTGGGTTCGTTTTTTATAATTGGCTTTCCTACGTTAATATATTAAAGGTGGCTGAGAACTAATTGTTGGAGTCTTGCAACAATAGAAGAAATGTCATATGTATCAAACAATAAATATAAAGAATCGTATCAAACAACTCTACCACGAAAAAATTGATGAGGGCAGAACCACAGGTTCAACAAGCTGTCCTTAACACATTAGTTCGCAGGTATACTCTAAAATAATGCTAAACCCCAACGTGCGAAGATGTGTCCAGGATAAGACTGCCCGATATAACTTGTATTAGCACAATACAAGTTACCCACTCTTAAACTCAGCAACGGGGATAGAAGTAAAACGCCGTACAAAAATAAAAGAAAGAATATGAAGAAAAGTAAACCTAGAGATGGTCGCTGCTTGTGTGTTTGGAAAAGAGATTTTCGAGTTGTATTTATATGAAAATTAACTTGCAAATCAAGTTAGGTTTAGGTTTTTTCTTATAAAACGAGTTTTGTTTCTTGTAAAACAATTAAACACAAAAAATGAATTTTTTCCATAAATAAAACTCTTAAATAAATTATTTATCAAGTTAAAAACTTGCAAAAAATAATTTCAAGTAGACACGGACTTGGTGCTTGGTACATGCGCATGGGCATGGGTCGAAACATGTATTTCGCGCCACCCGCTCCACCCACATTGTTTTACAACATATCCATGAGAACATGGTAATATAGTGGAGCACCTCTTTAGTTTTCCACAATGTGGGACTAAAGGTTCCATTTCATTCACTCAGAAATGAGTGAGTATCCTTAGACCCTTAGGTCATGAGATCAAACCACACCAAGACCAAAAAATCATTTATTAAATAACTCATTTTCTCCAACACTAGTTAGTTACGATGTTAAGAAATATTGAATTACACTATCGAATTCCCTTATCCCACACAATAATATTTGAAGCAGTGTTAAAAAGAACAAACTCTGCAGAAAACAATCACAGTCGTGCATCCAAGTACGAATTTCTGTTAACTGCTAAGCAATTCTAAGACCATAAAGGGAGAGTTTACGCAGCAGTTCTAAGACCATGGCTCTAAAGGACATTATGTTTTAACAAATGTGGACGTAGAGTCACAAAAAAAATGCTATAAACAAGTACTGATGAGGTTTTGTACCAACTCAGCAATAGATTATGCCTGAAAGTAGAATAGATCGAGAATGTCACATTGTTTCCAATACAAAACTGCAGCAAACCTAAGAAGAAGTGTTGGGATCTTGCAATAATGAACACCACGTTAGACGTATCAGAATAATATGTAAAGAACTAATCTAAAAAAACTCTACCAAAATAACTTGACGAGGGCAGAATCACAGGTTCAACAAGTTGTCCTTAACACATTAGTTCGCGGGTGTACTCGAGTTGAGTAATGCTAAACCCCTCACAGCGAAGATGTGTCCAGGATAAGACTGCCCGATATAACTTGAGTTAGCACAACGCAAGTTACCCTCTCTTCGAACTCAGCAACGGGAATTTCCCGCAAATAAAACTCTACGAGTAGAAGAGGAACTTGGTGCATGGTATACGCGCATGGGCATTGGTCGAAACATATCCATGATCACATGGTTATATAGTGGAGCTCCTTCTCTATTATACCCAATGTGGGACTAAAGAGAGACTCATTCACTCAAAGAAATGAGTGATCATCCATAGAACCCTAAGGTCCTAATATCAAACCACACCAAGACTTTTTTTTTTTTTTTGTAAGTTAAGTGCAATAAATAAAACTAACTTAGGGAGTTAGTAACCCTTACATCATCGGGAGTAGAGTCATCCAATGTAGAAGTGAAATTAACCGTCCTTACATTAGATCTGTCTACTTCCAAATCTTTTCTAATACAAGAAGGAGGTATATTCTCCCAATTTAAAACATGACTAAAATATTTGGCTTCTTTTGCCAAATTATCTGCTACATTGTTTGCAGTCCTCAGAACATAAAAGAAACCTAAATAGTTTTGACATAGATGTAATTCACTCTTAACTTCATCCATAATGGCTTGATTCTGCCATTCTATGTTAGACTGTTTCCCATTCAAGTAATCGAAAAGGTTTTTACAATATCCTTCCACCAAAAAGTTGGAAAATCCTCTTTCGACTTCCCATTTTGCTCCTTGAGCAGACCTAATGCTTCCGCTTCTTCAGCGGCATAGGCTGTGAACAGCCCAGCGCGTCCTTGTTTGAAGTCACCTGCATCATTCCTTAGAATTAAAGAAAAACCTGCATGAAAATACTTGGAAATCCATGTTGCATTAATGTTTATTTTTGAATGATATTTTCTTGGGAAGGATCAGGCAGGGGAGTTCATAAGACCCATACTTGCGTGAGGACTCGAATGTTTACCTTTAGACCAGAAATCTAGAAATCCTTGTATTTCTATACTCATTTGGGTACATGATTTTTGTGTCTTTTCAAACACTCTGTCACATCTCTCTTTCCAGATAAATCAAGCTTTAGTTATGTAGGAGTTAAATATCGCACACCATAATAATTACGCGAAGTGAAGAATACAACCTGAGTGAAGAGCATCGCACGTAACAAAGTTGAGATGACGCACCAGATGATGTCATCAAAGTCACGAGTAAAGTGTGAAGAATTATGCGAAGAAGTATGTTATGCGAAGATGAGCGATTGTATATGAGCGAATATGTCGCATAGTGATCCCGAAAATGATGTGATTCTTAGTTGTCATCCACTACGTAAAATCCTATATAAAGGAGAGAGTCATTGTTTCTGGGAGGATTCTAGGACAAGACTTGGAAAAGAAATAGGAAGAGATAGAAAGTGAGTTTAAGTTTCAAGTAGAATTGTTGTAATACTTGAATCTGTTTTGTAAACATTCCTAATCTTTAGTTAATAAAACAAGAGTGCATAATGATCACCTAGAGATTGAATCAGTTATAGCGGAGTGTAGTTGTAAGAAATCTTACAACTACATTTTTGGCGCTAGAAATCAGCACTGGATGTTAATTCCTGTTAATAAATCTGAAATTCATAAGGGATCCATGAAGACAACAAGAGTCAAAACAATTCAAGAAAGAGGCAGAGATATAGTGTAATAACATAACTAAAGTATCAATTTCTGAGGCAGATTTTCAAGCGACGATAACCGGAAAAATTCATAAAAGAAATTACGAAGGCAAAAAGATGGAGACGGTAGAGAAAGAATTATCATTACAAGATCGGGAAAAGGTGAAGATTTCATTTGCGGCAGATGAAATTCCAGAGGGAAACTTACAGCGAACAGATCCATTGGTAATTACGGTCACAGTCGAGCGAGAAAACATTATTGCAAACCAGAGGACATTTGAAGGATGGGGGATTGGTAAAACATTGATAGATACAGGAAGTGCAGTTGACATATTATTTTATCGCACATTCAAAGCAATGGGATATGAAGATGCAGAGATGACACCTACACCATATAATATTCATGGATTCAATAGAGCAATTACAAAGACAAAGGGAGAAATCGTGATGCGGATATTACTGGGAGAAGTTTATACAAACAAAACAATCCTAGAAAACCTGAAGAAAAAGTTAGAAGTACATAATGTAGTATGGTCTTACAGAACTACAAGAAGAGAAGCAACCAGAATGTCGTCATTCTGTCTGACATATGGAGTAGAGGCAGTGCTACCAACATAAGTGATCATCCCTACCACTAAAAGAGAAGCTTGGGAAAAGAATTTAAGTGCAGACTTGATCTTAACAAAGTTAGATGATTTGGAGGAAGTAAGAGAAGTCGCTTTGCAGCACATGAAAAATTATCAAAATAGACTAGCTCGAGAATACAACAAGCGGGTTAAAATAAGAGAATTTCAACCAGGCGAATTAGTTCTGCGCGAAATTCTAGTATATCAAAAAGGAAAAGATGGGAAATTGGAGAAAGGCTGGGATGGACCTTATATAGTAAAAAGAATAGTTGGAGAGGGAGCCTATGAATTGATGGATCCTGAAGAACGCAATACAGGTCGTAAACTAGATCTCCCTTGGAATAGGAAATTCTTGAAAAAAATATTATCCATAGCCACCTGCAAATGAATTCGCATGAATAAAAAGTTAATAGCCTGAAAGTTCATTTTTTGGAACAAGTTTGTAATGCGAATATTTCACTTGAAAGTTAAGAAATTCTATAAAAGAAAAGTAAGACCTTGACAAAGGCTACAGAAAATGATATTTATTATCAGATTGGTTAGGAATCTGAATGTGGCGTGCACCCTATTTCGCTCATATGCAAGAGGAAATATAGTAAGACCTATCGCACGTCACAATCGGAAAGACCTAGAAGGCATAACTCAAGGGAAGGCTACACCGACCCCGGAACTTGAGTTGTGGAGATTTGGGGTGAGAATTAAACGATAATGCCCATCCGGTAGAGATATCTTAAAATTCCAGTCTAAGATAGAAATCTTAGATTGAGAGCCTAAGGTAAGAAAGGCTATCCCAAGGAGTGCAGAAACTCGATCAGGGCGCCGAGGTACACGGTTAAGTCAAGAGTGCCGGGACGTATGGAGCGTACCTTGCCACTCTTGACAAGTCCTGACTATGATGCACTCGGTCCGAAGATACCCCACTTAGGGTGCGATCTTGCTGCCATAACCCTATAGGTAGTGTATGCGAGATTGTGAAATCAACTAGTTGTTGAAAAACCGAATGGGAAGAGCCATAATCTTAACCCGATAGAGGTAAGCTTCCTTGAAGGGGCAATCAGAGGGGAAGATAAGGACGACACCCTCCATTAGGGAGTTGAATTGTGTCAAAAGACGTAAATATCATAAGGCTTTTACTCATGGGAGTATTAAGACTTGTGATATTTATGCGACAAACCTGAAGAGGAAATAATACAAGCAAAAAAGATAAGACGAGATCAATGGGTCGATGTACTAAAATACAAAGACTTCTGCGATTTCGTCGCGCAAAAATGAGGCAAGATAATACTTTTACATAGGAAGGCAAAATAAGACCTCCTAAGTAAACTAAACCAACCACTGATAAATTCGCACGATCGTTTCTTACAAGAAAATAATAAGAGGCAAGTATGGGAATAAAACAACAATGTATTATCTTCCTTGCAACAAACAAATATGCGAAGGCTCAAAATATGTCGAAATAAAGAAAGTAAATCAAGAATGCTTAACAGTAGCATCTCATTCAAAATACGTTTCAGACTTTAGCACTGGATCCAGGATTTTCAATCTCAGTACAGGCTTTATTAGCAGATTTCTCTTCTTCTTTATGAATTTCTTCATCATCTTGGTCTTTTTCATCATCGCTTAAAAAGTCAAAATCGCTATCTGGCTCAGGATATTTTTCATACGCACTCACATTTCATTCGGGGAGTTTTACTGCTTGAGAGAATTCCATCAATAACAGATTAGGCACTAGAGTGGCCTTTGCGAATAGCTGCTCTTCCGAGATTTCTAGCATTTATCTCTAGAAAATTCTTCTGAAATGCAAACCTTCTTCGTGCTCTGCTTCGAGACGCAGAGAGAGAGAGAGAGCTCAAGGTTCCCACTAGATAATTCCAGATTTGCATATTCTTTGCGAACCTTGGATAATTCAGAATTCAATTGAGCAACAGCAGACTGGTGCGATTTTTCAGAATCTATAAAGAATAATAAATAATCATAAATAAAAATAAAGAATTAATATTATGCGGAAAAACGCTAAGAAATCATAATAAGGCAGTTAACCCTAGCTGACTACCTTGGAAGAATTTGGAAAAAGCAAGGGTATTGTCCTTCATACTTTCCATAGACTTATCAAATCCATCACCAACTGAACCACTGAGACGAGAACAAATTTTCTTTTCTTTAGAAGAAAGAGATTTATTCTTTTTCTTAAGAATGTCATTGGAACTCTTCAATTGACTGTAGTGTTCCTGAAACTGATTATTCTTCACAGAAAGATTTATATTATTATGAATTAGTTTCTCATTCCGGGAGCTGAAATCTTTAAGCAAAGTTCGCGCTTGGTTTTCATTTATTTCATGGAAAAATTGAATACTAATGTGAAAACATTGCTTCTTTGTTCGAGAAATATAGTTTCTCCCTAGAAAGGGTATGGTTTTCTTCTGATAAAGTTTGATGAAGTAAATCAGCATCGCATGATAATTAGAAAAATAAGATATTTGATCACTAAGAAAGTCAATTTTTTGAGTGAGACGGTCATTTTCATGGGAAAGATTGTCAATTTGATCAAGTGAATATGAATATTGATTATTTAATTGATTTAGTTGAGACTGCAACTTTGCGTTATTCGCTTGGGTATCTTCAGCAAGGAATTGAAAGTCATATCTCTCATTCGTTCGCTTCTGGTTTAAATCTTAACAAATGCATGAAGAAATTTACAAAAATCAATGTACGTGAAGGGATACAGAATATTATAAGTGATTCAAATATCATAATAAATACCCCTAAGTTTTTGATTTTCGCTGCGAATATTTTCAGCTTCAAAATTTGAAATTTGGAGTTCTCCTCTCAGCCTTTGTATTTACTTTTCCAAAGAAACATTTTTCTGCGAAAGTTCCAACTGAGAACAGCTAGATTCAAAATGCTTTTCAGCAAGCATCACACGACGATGAGAATCCTAAAAAGGAAAAGATGAGGTTAGTATGACTTGGAAGTATCATTAAAGAAGATAAAGTTAAGGTGCGAAGGATAATTACCAGAACATCTAGAGCAACATGGAAACTCGGGTCAATTTTAGAAAGGACCTCATCCCTTGAAGCTTTATCAACGGGAAATTCACATAGAAGCTTGCTTAAGGAAGAACAAGAGCGAAGATTGCAAGAATCATCAGTTAAAGATTGGGCAGAGTTGATGACATCGGATAGAGTTTGAGCAGCAAGTTTTACACTATCCAAAGCTTTCTTATTCAAAGGAAAAGAATTTAGTAAGGAAACAAAAGAAGGAGTAGTAAAATCTGTTGGGTTAGGGGATTTCTTTTGAGAAAGGTTCGGTTGAGAGCTAGAGTTAGTGGGTGAAGGAAAAACCTGATTTGCATGCGATGGAGTCGCAGAGGCAACAAGAGGAGTGCTTTTTATTACTTGGCTAAGAGAAAACTTCTTATTCATAGGAGACTCTTTAAAAAGTTCGTCATAAGTAACATAGGCATTCTCATCCATAAGAGGATTTGTTGGTGAAGGAGTAGCAGAAACATTCTTCTCAGAAACCTGGGGAGATATATGGGTAACAGAAACATCTTTTTCAAGAGTTTGACTTATTATCGGAGTGATGGGAGGACTAGTATGCGAAGGCTGAACTGTGGATACAAGAACAACATATGTAGCGCTAAAATCTAGAATAGAAAGATTTGAAGAGAGTGGTATGGGTTTGCGAGACTTTTTAACTTTCTGCTTCTTACCATCAACAATCTCAGCATCGGAAGCCTGCAAAAATAAAGTAGATAAGAAATAGAGGCAACAATATTGTTTTAAGATAATTGGGTATTCCTTACTTCTTTATTATGCGAAGCCTTCCTCTTGTGAGATTCCTTATTTTGAGATTCATTATCAATGCTCGGTTTCTTCTTCTGCGATTCCTTATTTTCACTTGAAAAAGACTTGGGTTTTTGCATGATTCGAAGAGCGTTAATGGAAGAGCTTTTCCTGCGAAAATATGGGAATTATATCATAAAAAATTAAAAATATATAAGAATGGTTAAAATCAATAGTCATCATGAAGAAGGGAAATAAACTTTGATTCAGAGTTCATGGTGGAAGAACAATAGCAGAAGAAATCAGTGACAACAGCAGAAATGGGTAATAATTAAAGATGAAGATGAATAGCAACAAGAGAGAGAAGATAAATGATGAAGAAGGAAGATATTATTGTGGAAAAACCCTTAATAGATGAAAACAAGTAACCGGTTGAAGACTGTTCAAGCCAGTAAAAAGAAAGAAAATCGACACGTGTAGAGAGGAACATGAAACCCGGATAACTGTGGACAAAGTAAAATGGAAAAAGATAGGCATGTGCGATTTTCAAGAGGAGAATTTCTCACATCGCTCACTTTGAAGAATAAGCGATATGAGAAGAGGAAAATGTAGGAGTTAAATATCGCACACCATAATAATTACGCGAAGTGAAGAATACAACCTGAGCGAAGAGCATCGCACATATCAAAGTTGAGATGACGCACCAGATGATGTCAGCAAAGTCACGAGTAAATTGTGAAGAATTATGCGAAGAAGTATGCTATGTGAAGATGGACGATTGTATATGAACGAATATGTCGCATAGTGATCCCGAAAATAATGGGATTCTTAGCTGTCATCCACTATGTAAAATTCTATATAAAGGAGAGAGTCATTGTTCCTGGGAGGATTTTAGGACAAGTCTTGGAAAAGAAATAGTAAGAGAGAGAAAGTGAATTTAGGTTTCAAGATTTCTTATAGTGGAGTGTAGTTGTAAGATTTTTTACAACTACAAGTTAGTATTAATTCAAAAGAGATAGTTGGATTTTGTTTCTCCTTCCATTGTTTACAGATATCCAAGAAAGATGTACTACTAGGAAAATAAGGTTCTACAGGGTTTGGCTCTGAATCCCAAACAGATTTAGCATATGGGCAGAAAATTAAAGGTGTTCTACAGATTCTGCAGCATTACACCCGTACAGTTTGGTTGCACATCCTCCATGAATTTAGAGAGCTTTAAATAGTAGAAAGAGCACTTTGTAAGCATTTCCAGGCAAATTTTTTTATTCTATCAGATATTTCTAAGCTCCAAAGTTTTTTCCAAAAAGAGTCTGGTTGTCCTAAGTTGTAATGATTCTCAGTTTTCTCATTTAGTTTATTATATATAGACTGGACAGTAAAAACACCAGATTTAGTTAGGAGCCATCTCAGAGTGTCAGATTTACCAGAAGCTAATCTAACATTGATAATTCTATCAGCAATAAGTTTAGGAAACATTTTAAAATTAGGGTAACATTCTACTTCTTTATGATTGGATCAATAAGATCATTCACAAGTGTTAAATGATTGGTAGTTGTTGTTTTCCAACTACTACGGTTGTTCTCCAAGTTTGGGATCCAAGTGTTAAACCACAGTACCACACCAAGACCAAACAATTTATAAAACTCATTTTTTTCTCCAACAAGAAGTACAGGTAAAGGGGGCAGCCGGGCAGAGTTTTTACACCTGTCAAGGAATGGATATGTCAAAATCTTCCTGCAGAATTTTTTTTTTTGATAAAGAAGAATTTATTAAGAAGAGAAAGCAAAAACAGAACTATTTTACAAGTAATAAAAGAGGCGAATACCAGATCGGAATACCAGACCAGACTCTGGCAGTTTGCTGTTGTGTCACTAAGTTATGGTAACATGCATGGTTCAATTCAATCTTTCATGAAAAGTATTTCTAGTCCTTAATTAATCTACCTATTGTATGGAGAGACGGCATCGAAATGACTTACTTTTTCAATTTGTTAGGAGGAGAAATCAACTAGTATGTTTTTGCAATGGTTTAGCTTGTATGAAACTAGTCAGTGCAGCTAATGATGCTGAGGGTGTAATAACCGTTATTAACCCGATCAATTGGCCTCTCGTATTGGCCTCTTCCCGGGGGATACATCTACTTGTGTCATGGTTATGGTTTTAATTCATTATCCTAGTATTTTTCAAACTACATTGAATGAAGACCCGGAGCGTGTGGTGATGACGCTGCACACTCAAGTGGAGAACATCGGTAATGATGGTAATATTTGTTGTCTGTCCATGGATTATCAGCTGCACGCTTAAATGGAGAACATCGTTTCTATGAAAACCTTCATTCCTAAATAAAGAAGCTAAAGCTATGAAAACTAGTTACAGGATGGCTGACTTGGGAAGCCGAATTGTTTCTAACATAGCCGATGTGGACACCGGAAAACAAGAATTTGGGTCTATCAAATGGTATGATAATAGAGTACATGATGTGGGGAGTCCAATTGTCTTTAGAATGCGGTGGTACGTACTACTGTTGGCTCGATTTCTTCAGTTTGTGTAACCAAATTACCGTCAATTGCAATTAAAGTTTTAATAATGATAATAGACCAAGTAAATTACAAGATCAAAAAAAAAAAAAAAATATTGAAGATGGCCACTAAACCAAGCTGACAGATTACAAACAATTTTTACCGGGTCTATCATATCCGAACTACTATTAAAAACAACAAGTAACAACTAGAGAGGTGGGCTTTTGCTCTGGTCTAGGAGAAATCATCGTCGCTGTCAGGAACATATGTTGGATCATAACCCCACAAGTGAATGTTAGGATCATTCCAGTCCAACTGGTCGATCATAACCCCACTTCATCAGGAATAACATGTTAAACTTCATCCCAATGGAAGTCCCAATCCATGTTCATTGCTTGGTCATCCTCACATGATAAATCTAAATCTTCCGCATCATCCAAAAACGGCGGCGCTTGAAGATACCAGCAACTATTTGGTTGTTTAGCAGCATTGAGCTCATCATCATTCTCTTTAGACACAATATATTTGTTGTGCCCTTTGCGAAATTGCTCCATTGCTACCTTTACATCCATCGGTTCTTGCGAGTTTAGAATCTTAGAACCTTTAGGTGTATTTCCAAGACTTAAGTTCTGAAAAATACAACTATCTTCCTCTGTCCATTCCATGATCTAGCTAGCAACCGATCCTTGTATTTAGAATGTTTTTGTATTTCTTCAAACGACGACTCTTCTAGGTAAGAATGTGTTATGAGAGAATTTAAGTGGTTAATAATATGCTATGTACTACAAAAAACTTGAGAAAAGGCCACTAAAATCCGGCAACTGCCTCAAAAAATTAGTTTCCAAAGGCTTTGGAAACTAGTCAAAGGCAATTAGTAGTTCCTATACACTTCGGCAACAAGTTGATCCCAACTACTGTTTTTATTAGTTTCTGAATTCTTTAGCAACAAAAATATACCAACAACATGAGATACGCTAGTAGCCTAATGCTTCCGAAACTAGACAAAGGCAACTGCTAGTTCCTGTATACTTCGGCAACATGTTAATGGCAACTCCAGTTTTCGTTAGTTTCCAAAAAAAATTAGCAATAAATGTAGGCCAACTACATAAAATACTCTTGTAGTCTAACGCTTTCGGAACTAAGTAAAGGCAACTGCTAGAACTGCTAGCTCCTAAATACTCCGGCAACAGTTTAATCCAACTACTGTTTCCATTATTAGTTTCTAAACAGAAAACCAAGTAGATTATGTGGTGACTTGAACTCCGGCATTGCGGGTGGAAGTCTGACATCAAACATTCTCGACTGGGAACATGAAAACTCATTCAAATCAATTTTTTGATTCACTATGATCAAATTAATATCAAAAAAAAATTAATATGAGTCGACTAAATTGACAGTAATATAAACCGAACTCTTTTACAAATTCAACAACACATCATTCCAGTTAAAATTTGAAACTATTGACACTCACCAATTTCAAAAATAAAACCCAAGTTCTGCCGTATCCTTACCTTCTCCAATGTTGGCAACTGACCCTTTCTAGTTAAAAAGCTAACTGTTCAGCAAGGTATTTTCAAGAATTACAACAAATTGCATATAGATTCTTGTACAAAAACACATACCCAAAAAATGGGTGATCACAAGTAGTTCAAGAACGGTTCTTTCTTTACTTTTAAACTCCGATGTTGGATTCTACAGATGTATGTATGTTGAGGTAGTTAAGAATTCTATGTTTTTAGTTGTCACAAGAACACTCCTGGATGAACATTGGATCCTGCTGAAAGGGGAAAAATACAGAAATTCAACTCTTAAAGAGGCCTTCCCTGCATACTTCGCGTCGAGACCATTTTGCGAGCGTCAACTACTGCAGCTTTTGTGAGCTCCAACCTGCGAACACAATCGACCAATTGAAGAAGTTAATACATTTTGTAGAGTGTAACATATTCGCAAAAAGTTAGTAATTCAGTAACTGATGCAAAGTAATGAACTAGTCTAAGAATCCAAGTTCCACAGCCAGTACGTGCTCTTTCAAACCTTCTCCAATTTCGTGCCATACAACATTTAGTTTAGGACTAATGGTCTTGCATCTATGCAGAAAAATCCGAGGATAAAACAGAACACCACACGGTGGTGTACTTAAACAGGAAGATTAAAAAAATTATTTGCAGGGCTTTCTCCAATTGTGTCCCATTTGTCAAAAAGTATCTTTAGTTTTAAATTAAATTTACTGGGTCTTTTAGAGGAACTTGCAAATATCAAGGCTTGGAGTGATAGATTAAAAATGAGTAATAGAGAAGAACTGCCAAAAGGGAAAAATGAATGAGTAATCTAAAGTGAAATAGCAAGAACCACACTACATATTCTAATAGATATAATGAATGAAATTTGTGAAGAATTTTCACGGTTACCTCTGAAATGGTGGCCACAAATTAACTCCGAAAATTTAAAGTGTCTGGCTCATCTCCTCTGTCTGACATTGATAGACCTGCCATCACAAATTTGTGCAATCCTTCCAAGAGGTTCTTGAATTCAGCTTCCGCCTTGGTAGAACTACTTTTCTGTTCCACCCCAAACAGAAACCAAGATGATTTTTCATATTTGTGTTGAATGTAAGAAGGTATAGATATAATTATTAAAACAAACGTGCATACGAGTTAAGACCAGACAGTCTCTGAAGAAGAGCCTCTGAATTGGCAGATCTCTTTCTTGATTGTTATTTTACCAGATTTTATGTGTTATCAAACATGATGTTATCGATACAACAGTTTTAACTTAAACCTTTTAAGTTTTTTAACAAGGAAATACTCATTCAAAACATTAGAAGAGACTGCGAAACATTTTTACTAGCCAGTCGAGAGCCAAGAAAGAAAAAACAAGTGGCAAACAATGTAGACCAAAGTAAAGCAAGAACCTCGTAGGAGAGGCAGAAAATAAGGGTTTACATACGACCTCATGAAGTCGCTAAGGACTCTCTGCAAAGGACTCCATCGCAAGAGCCAATTAACAAATCACAAACTACTCTTGAAACCTTGCTATTTAATTAGTCATAATATTCAGGCTTATATACCACACTACTATCGGTGTATTCTGACCAAGAATCCAGGCTATGTAAAGATCGATCTTAATCACTTATAAATGTCGAATTTCCAGGTGAAATGAGAAAATAGGAAGGGCAGCGTTGTATAACATGTCATAGTTATGTGGACACAACCGAACCAAATGCATTGCCGACCAACTAAATTAATGTTGCCATGCATTGGAGCTTACTACTGTATTTTTCTCATTCATCATGCCGGTGGTAAAACTTGGTCCAAATAAAGCTACGGGAAAACTTCCAACTAAAGGTAAGAGCTAAACATGATAATTGGTTAAGTACTTCCGTGGATGGACCTTATAATGGACATATCAGTCACACAATCCTTCAACACAAAAAAGGAAATCGAAACACAAACAAATTTTGGAGTTTGATATGTAATCAAAAATTGTGCGAAAAATACATATATGACTTGGTATCATTAATACATAATAAAGGGGATTTTTATCAGAAGCATGAGTTGGTTGGTTATCAGGTCAATTGGTCCACCATCTAATCTATACAAATGTTTTTGGTAGCTTATAGATTCTATGTAGAGCTTATCATACAATCTCATAATTCTCTGTGTGTGCCACAAAAAAATACAGTTAGCGTAACTTGTACCTGCAGAATGGACATGAGACCAATATTCTTTCACCAGTTGACCAAACAACGATCCGTCCTCCTCCATCAACTTCATTGGTTCCTCGTACTCCACTATTTTACCTAATAAATAACACTTAAACCCTCCATTTTTAAGCACTATGAAATTCATTTTTCAGGGACTGGTTTTAGTCTTGGGATAAAAAGGAACAATATCGAGTCTAAAACCATTCGTCTGCAAGTCATTGGTTACCAGATACATCTGAAATAATTCCATTTGATACCTGTTAATGCAAAAGGTGAACTGATTTTGTTGGTGATGGAAGATTATTTCTTAGTTGCACATAAGATACTCCACGACTAGTTGAAAGATGGGCATCTGTACATTGAAAAAATAAAATTAAACAAAGGGGTTAGATTAAGAAAATGAATTATTGATTAATAAAACCAATATCTTATTATGCTGAGAAAAAAAAAAGAAACTCAATTACTCATTCAACTTGTAAGGAAAAAAAAAGAAGGAAAACACCAAACTTCAGTTGAATAACTAGAAATCTAACTCTTCACCAATCATTAGAGTTGAAATCAGTCGAAAATTCACCTCCCCCAATTATTGAATCAAAATCCAAAATAAAACTTAGAAGGCCCTAATTCAAAAAAATTACCTGTTCGATTTTATTCAGTTCGGCCTCCTTAGCCTGCAGCTCCTCCTTTGTCTTCAAATCCTACATTACAACCAAATACAAATTTCGAAACTCAGTTCAATTGATACACAAAAACAATGATATCATATATAGAACATAATTAGGCGACAAGTTACAGATAGCACGACCAACTGTTGTATCAAATATTCTCATAGACTCGAATCAGCCGATCAAAGACTCAAAAGTAACCTAATCAATGAAAAAACAAGAATTATCGTAACAATGTTCGTTGTTAGGCATTTTCACGAACACATAAAGGTCAGTTATAAACGTATACATCAAATGAATTGCAAGAAATGAAAACCAAAAAATTCTTCAAAGATTACATGTTTTAACCCTTGAATCCTAACAAAATTTTACCCTATATTCAGTAACTTCCTAAATTATGACAGATTCAAGTTAAAATTCTCTAACTCAATCGATATCCAATTGCACCAACAACAAAAAAAAAAAAACAGATTTAACTCCATTGCATAATCCAAACATAATGAAACCAACCTTATAAACCAGAAAGAAATCAAAAAGCCCTAATTTCTCTCCTTTAGGTCTTCGATTTCAATTAGAGAAGATAAGAGAAGATAAGAGCTGTTTTACTAAGAAATCAGAAAAGAAAGAGAGAATATTTCTGAAATTGAGTTGGGGTTTGAAAGACGGGGAGTTAGGTTTCAGAAGATTGGGCAGTAGAGTTTCAGGGAGAGTAGTAGACAGTTTAGGGTTTCAACACTTTTATATTAACCCAAAATATTTGGGCGGCCCACATAAAGAAGAGCGCGAACGTTCCCGCGGATTTTTTCCTTTTGCCGCCACACGAAATTTTTTGAGAAATTTTCCCTCCATCGGACAAGGGGGCAATCCGTGTGAATCTTGTGTTTGCATCCATTGGTTGATTAGAGATTCTTGATTTTTTATTGGTCCAATTCATGTCATACAGATTAATGTAAACGGGATGATTTTCATCTTTACCATTGATTGAAAATTACATCTTTAGAATTCGTTGAAATATGCACCCGAGTTAAGAATTTGTTGGATCCCATTGCAGATGCTTAGAACTTTACATAAGTCGATTCCAATATACAAGCGCATAAAGATTTACAAAAGACGATTTGGTAAAAAATTTATAAGTCATGTTAGTAGTAATATATGATCATCCGGATTAAGCCTCTGAAAAGCTCATCCGAGTATTAGGTGAGTTCCAATCCTGAACTCATTTCTCAAAATTCTTTGACCGAGTAGGCCCTCGGAGCGAGTCAAATTACTTCAGAGCCTAATAATGGTAAATATCATAATTCGAATTTCAAAATTCTTTTTTGGAAAATGTCGGTGGAGTTAGCACCCCAATCTAACTATGACGGAGCAAGCTTGAACGACATGTCGTGGCTTAATAGTACATACTGATTGTAACCAAATTTAACGATAGATGTTAATTGTGTACAATAGATTGAGTTGACGTGCAATACACCTGGATGGTGTCAATCAATATGAAGTTGTCAGCATGAAGGGGTAAGGTATAAATGTTGCATAATGGTGATCGTACAAATATAGTTGCTGAGAGGGTTCTGGATCTCGAAAAGTGGAGATTGGTAGTGATTTGGCTCGATCAAAGCAAATAAAAATAGTCCCACGTGGGATAAGAAGAGTTCTAGGTGGAGACTAATATGTAATGGAATCTCCCAACATGTATAATTCTGTGGCCTTTTATTAAAACCTCACACCTCCTGTCAATGATGATGAAAGATGGAGACAATAGCGTGACTATATAATGCCTATATGATCCTTCAGTTGCATAGAATTCATTCGATCTCGTCGAATATGCTTAATGATTTACATAAGTCAATTCCGAAAAAATTCATTTGACTTTAGTTTTTGTTAAATTCCGTTCTTTTACATCGAAGGTCGACAATATATATCGATATCAAACTTTAGTTTTATTTCTTATAATTCATTCTCATTCTTGGACACCCTTACAATTTCCTTGATCGGAAAAGGACATAAGTTGATTCCAACTCAAATTTATTCGACTTAAATATTTTTTGAATCTCATTAGACGTGTTGATAGATTTACATAATTCAATCCCATCATTTAGCTTTAGATTTTGTTCTCTCGCATTAAAGGTTGATGGTAAATATTAGAATTCGACTTTCAATTTTCTTTATTGTAATTCACTCTTATTATTGTATATTTCTATAAAGTATATATATTCTCTTTATTTGGTTTTGGAATTCATTTGATCCCATTTGGTATGTTTTAAGATCTACGTGCGTAATCAGTTTATAAACAAATTCCCTCGAAGAGTGTAGAAAATAAGAATAAATTATAAAGCGGTTGGTATGTTATTGTAAATTTATAGCATGTTTGGATATCAGAAGCAGAAATAAAAACCGTTAAGAATCGTTAGATTATATTTGCTTTTGACACGTGGTGTTAAGCTAACTCTTAGATCTTAGGATACCAATAAAATTGGAGTTGGACATAAAAATCGTTTAACCTCGCCACACCTATAACTATGGGATATGCACGTGGGAAATACACGAATCACAAATCGTGACCACACATCTTTTTCTTTAGTTCCATGAGACTCCACTCTGATATAATCGAAAAAGAGAGTGAATACCTAAAATCTTAACCTAGTTTCTATCTCCGCCTCCATCCCTTCTCCTCCCACACCATGACTGGAGATAAAACCAAGATTGAGAATTAGGAACCCCTTTTTTTTCCATCTAAACTCATCAAATGTATCTCAAATTTATAATAAGCTGAAGAAAAAGAACAGATCTAGATACTCCAATATCATTTACTGTCTTGCATTTTTTTTCTCTGAAATTATCTTCAATTTTTTCTCTAAGGATATATCGTACCGGGAGACGACATATCCAAGATGGCGGTGAGTTAAGTTTCCTTATAGATTCACTATAACTCTTTAGACCACCGAACAATCTGTAGAGAAATTCTTTATCATCTATTGCTGCTACTTTTACTATTTCTATAACCACTTCTTATTCAACTACGTCGGTAATCCTCAAAAGGTTTCAAAACATTTTGAAACCTCCTCCTGATAATCCTCTTTTGGTTGAATCTATTTCAATTTTTTTTTTTTTTTGGTAATCTATTTCAGTTAATACTATTTCATGTTAATTCAGGTAAAGGAATTGAAGTTATCAATCAAGAACAAAACAAATGAAATCGAACAATAAAAAATGGGTCGTCATCATATTTCACGGTAACCATTTCTTTTAATTAGATGTTAAATGGATTTCGGGCTTTGTTCTTCCGTAATATATCATGGCAGTTTATGTGTTTGTTTATATGCCTCAACCAAATCATAACGATGATCTTAGATTTGTATGTATGAGTTCAAGGTATATTAATTCTACTACATGTGATATTTTCGTCAAAATTTAATTGCTAATGTGCTAGGTTTTGAGTATGTTGATACAATTTAACAACAAAATGCGAGATTGATGGTTTAGTTATTTCACCACTTTATACCTTTTTATTGCTTTTATGAAAATTTATTGCTTCTGATAGGAATATATTCTTTACTATAAGGGTTTGCATTTGTACTTCCTAATAATATATGACACTATCATACTCTGTTCATCTATTGTTAAAGTGGTGAATTATTGTTTGCATAAGTTAGTAGTGCTGAGGTTTAAGCTTCCAATTTGGGTAGCCTAGCTAGTATTAGACTATTGCAAATAAAATAAAATTTTGTTTTTGATGAAAGAGCCTCTTGTAGTATTCTAGGAAGTTAATAGATGTCATGCAATAGTTATGAATACACTGCAAAGTTGCTTAAGCTAACAGATGGTGGGGTTTAAATGACAGAAAAAATTAGACCGAGGGATTGTGGCAGCTAACGCAAATGAAATTTACCATAGTGTAGGCAACATAAGTTTTTCCAGCGTAGAATGCGATTTGGTATTACATTGTATCTCATGCTTTTTCTATTGATTTTAGTTGAATCTGTGTTGTATATATGGTGTGATTTTAACTTAGATTGTTTTGTATGCGACTGGTTGTTGCTTAAAAGATTGTAGAGAGCAAGCCTTGTGATGCGGTGATTTTGTTCTCGGAAACCCATGATCCTAAAATACTACCACCGAAATGTCAGGAGATGACAGTAAGACATATTGTGCAAATACACTTTGAATTTGATGTGTCTTAATTGATCCGTGCGACAGTACTGATTTGTAATTTATGTTGAAAACAATGGAGGACATGAATGAAGCAACTCTGCGAGGAGAATCTGTCTATAATGAATAAACGTGGGGGTCTTAACAAACGTTGTCGCAAAGCTTCTCATGCTCACAGGAGTTTGGATGATATAAAGGAAAAAAAATGCAATTGTTTGAATGGAAGAATTGAATCTCTACAGACAGAAAACATGCTACAGCGAAGACAAACATTATCCTTCCATGGTGGTACCAGATGTATCAGATAATGAAAGGAGGGTGATGCAGCCAGCAAGTCATGAATGAATTTTCTTTTTCTTTTTTTGCCTTGTTTTATTTTGGTATTAAGATGTAGGGTCGGGATAGTAAGGCATATTTTGGGAATGATGACTTTTTACTTTTGGTTTGGGAATGATGACTTATACTCTTGGTATTGGGAATGAATGCATATTTTGTTAATTTGTCTTTTCGCTACCTGTATGATATTATCCAAAACAGTAATTACAACAGTTAATTACAATATTAATTGCAATAATTAATTACGTACCATATTTAACCACGATATTAACTACAATAATTAACTGGCATATTAATTATAGTAACTGATTACGATGTTATAATTAGCTACCATATTAATTACGATTACTGATTACGATGTTATCATATTAATTACGATCCATCAGAAAAACCATCGTTGCGAGTGCCTGGCATTTACAAAATGTTAGTTGCCATCATAGTTGTGGATTGATTTGAGAACCATGCGCCAACTAGCAAGCTTATTTGTTGAAGGATTCGGTAACTATCTGCTAACTGCAATTTAGTTTCCTTAACTTATTGCAATTATGATATCAAGATATTTGGGTGCTATCAGATTAATTGCTAAATAAATTAGCAACAAGATTTTAATTTAGTTGCCATATGGTACAACAAGGAACCGACAACTACAAAAATTTACTTGTTAGAATGTTTGGCAACTCGATAACAACTGCTAGAATTAGTGGGTCTAATTTACAGCATTTAACTAATCTGGTATTTGGCTACAATAACATAAGTTTCCAAAAGTACGCATGGCAACTAGATACTTATAGTAGTTGCCTTTGCATTTCGAAACAACCCATACGACAACTAAAGCTTGGCAACTACCATTAGTTGCCTTTTTGTTTGGCAACTAAAATCTCATCTTAGGAAACTAAACTAGTATGGGAACTAAACAACCCATACGTGTATTTATATACGATCTTGATATGAATTAGGAAACCCTTGTTCGATAAAGCTTTGGAGACCACGGTTAGGCAATGACTTGGAAACCTTCCTAAACAAAAAACTCTTGTTAGGTAGTCGGTATTGGGAAAAATATCGTTTGGTCCTCTTTTAGGTGGGCCCATGTCTGTTTGGTCCTTTGGTCAAACGCCTTTACTGTTTAGTCCATAATTATTTAAAAATATAAAATGGACAAAAATACCTTTACGTGTTAATTTTTACTCATTTTTTGTATCAGTTCATTCCGGAAATGAAGTCCATATAAAAACCTAAAAGAACAGACTTCATTCTAGAAATGAAATCCATACAAAAACCTATACAAACCGGACTTCATTCCAGAAATGAAGTCCATATAAAAAGCTATACAAACCAGATTACGTTCCAGAAATGAAGTCCGTATAAAAAGCTATACAAACCAGACTTCATTTCTGGAATGAAGTCCATATAAAAACCTATACAAACCGGACTTCATTCCAGAAATGAAGTCCATATAAAAACCTAAGAAAACAGAATTCATTCCAGAAATGAAGTCCATATAAAAACCTAAAAAAACAGACTTCATTCTAGAAATGAAGTCCATATAAAAACCTATACAAACCGGACTTCATTCCAGAAATGAAGTCCATATAAAAAGCTATACAAACCAGATTTCATTCCAGAAATGAAGTCCATATAAAAAGCTATACAAACCAGACTTCATTTCTGGAATGAAGTCCATATAAAAACCTATACAAACCATATTTCATTCCAGAAATGAAGTCCATATAAAAAGCTATACAAACCAGACTTCATTTCTGGAATGAAGTCCATATAAAAACCTATACAAACCAGACTTCATTCCAGAAATGAAGTCCATATAAAAACATAAGAAAACAGACTTCATTCCAGAAATGAAGTCCATATAAAAACCTATACAAACCAGACTTTATTTCTGGAATGAACTCCATATAAAAAAATAGAGTTTATTCCAGAAATGAACTTCATCTTCGTCTTCATCATTCTTCAACATCAGCAGAAATTCAAGATCTTCAACACGAGCAGCAAACATCAAAAAATCAAAGATCGGCATAAAAAATCGATATCTTCAACATAAAAATATCAAGATCTTCAACACGAGTTCTTCTTTCATCACCGACAGATGGGTCTTCAACATCAACAGCAACATCGTCTTCATCATTGACGACATCATCAACAACAACATCTTCAACTGTAGCAGAACATCATCATCGTCGTTTTCTTTTTCTTCATCATCTTCAACTGTAGCAGAACATCTTCATCATCTTCATCTTCATCTTCAACACGAGCAGCAAAGAAAACCCTAAAAAACAGAGTTCATCTTCATCTTCAACACGAGCAGCAGCAGCAACATGATTTCGTCGTCGTCTTCATCAAACAAAGTTCATCTTCGCCATTGTTACAACAGCAAGAAGAAATCAAATCAAATTAAAACACATCCAGAAAAAAAATCAGATCTACTGTCACCTTCGAATCGTCTTCAACAACATCATTAGCAACATCTTCGTCATCTTCTTCAACTTCAACACCATCATCTTCATCAAAAAAAGAAAGAAAAACAAGAAAGAGAAAATAGATCTGAATCTGGAGAGGAAAGAGAAAAGAAATCTGAAAATGATTTCTTTTTTGCTAATAAATCCAATATATATTTTTCTGAATGGGTATTGCTGTCACTCCCAGATGAAATTTACGTCATCCATGACGTCATCCCACGTGGATATTGTACACCCTAGGACCAAACTATAATTTTTAGGACCAAACAGTAATTTATATTTTCAAAAAGGACCAAACAGAAACTTGACTGGGTCAATTGGACTAGACTTATCCTAATATATTATTTCTAGGAACTAATGGTATTTCGTACGTCGGTATTTTGCGATATGCTGCAAATTCTCCATGATTCTATATTTTAGATCTGATGATTGTGAGCTGCTGATTTTAGTTATTTTGCAAATAATTTTTTTACCATCTTCGTGAGCTGCTGATTTTAGACCTATGAAGCTGCTGCAAATTTAGTGCGCCTCCAAGTTCTTGCACTAGCGAAAATTCGCAAAACAACAAGGTGCTCTTAGTAAAGTCAATTAATAACAACCGTCGTCAATGATTTTCGAAGTTAGGGTCCTTATCTTCGACAAATTCTCAGAATCCTATTCCTATACTGTGTTTATGGTTTTATGGACTCTATACATGCATATATATATGAGGTGTTTGTTATCTACCTGGTTTTTCTGAATTGATCTACTTGGTCAGCACAAGTATTTGCCTTCGTTTCTTTCTCGGTGTTATTCATGTCTGGTTGTTTGTTTCTCCCTGCTGTCTGTGAGATTGGTAGATGTTGGGCAGACATAAAAACATGGGTTCTTTCATGGAACAACAATAGTAAATCTACCTTGACTAGTTTTGAAGATCGGTATGAGTTGGGTATAGAATTGGGGTCAGGAGACTATGGTGTTATTCATGAATGTTTCGAGCAACGAGACTTGGGCATGTAAATCCATCGCAAAAAAGAGACTGGTAAGACAAGATGATATCCGAAATGTGGAGCTAGAAGTTGATATAATGAAAAGATTATCTGGGAATCCGAATATTGTGAATCTTAAGGAAGTTTATTGGGATGCCAATTATGTCCGTTTAGTAATGGAACTATGTCCTGGCGGAGACCTTTACGATCATATGCAGACATACAAGTCCAAGAGGTTATCAGAGTTCAGTGCTAGGCGTCTTTTTCGACAACTCTTGCTTGTTGTTATGCATTGTCATGAAAATGATATTATTCACAGAGATTTGAAGCCTGAAAACATTCTTCTGGCGACAACGGGTTCATACTTGCCCATTAAGTTGACTGATTTTGGTTTTACAACTTACATTCAACCGGAAGAGAAGCTTTACGGAGTATTGGGGACTCGATATTATATGGCTCCTGAGGTACTGACAGGCAAGGGTTACAACCAAACAGCGGATATTTGGAGTGTTGGTGTTATTCTTTACATTCTTCTTAGTGGGCAAGTACCATTTTGGGGAGCGACAGAAGCGACGACCTTTGATGCTGTTATGGCGGCGGAACTCTGTTTTCCATCTGATCCGTGGGAGCAAATATCTGTATCTGCCAAACACTTGATTACTAAAATTCTATGCCCTGATCCTAAAAAGAGGCTAACTTCACCTCAAATTCTTGATCATTCATGGATGAAATAGTATGTATAGATGCATAATGACCTAAGATGTTAATTTAGCGTCGCAGGTTAGTTTCTTAGCTTTCGGAGTTGCAAATGTTAATATGTTAAATTTGGCTGAGAACTGTTCAGTTTTGCTTTCAAAGTTCATCCTCTCTCAAAAACATATTTTACCCATGTTAAAGGAATTGCCGTGAAAAAATGGTCACGGCCATGTGATCTGATCGTCCAGACCTCTAACACATATTTTTGTTTGACCGTTCATGGTTCATGGATCAAGTGCAGCAAAACATGTCCCAACCTAGGGGTGAGCATGGGCCAGTATGACTGTTTTTATGTCGTCCGCAACCAATCCAATCAATTACAGAGTTATCTGCATCCAATCCAACTGGATTTGCATCCAATGGATACACAGATGAACAGTTTGGGTACGGGTAATCCAAAATAGATTTTTTTAAATATTATTATATATATTATTGGATAGAGAGTATTACATTAACTAGTTGGAAGGCTAACAAACTAAGTTCCAACAACATATTACTAAATTAATTGAACAGGTTGTTCTATTAGCCTACGAGGGAGCCTCATGGGTAACCTAGCCAAGGGAGCCGAAACAGATGGGGGGGAGATTGTGTCACAAGGGGGGCAATTTAACTCTACCTTTCATGTTAATTTCTACACCTTGGATCTTATGGAACGCATGAAATTTTAGGGAATGGGGATGACCAGCTGGGCTAAGGTTGTTTTGTTAATTAAATTTTATAATGAAAAAATAAAACCAATAAAAGTGCTATAAACAACACTTCAATCAAACACCTTAAGAATTCATAAACTATCTGTATATATTCTAAAAACTATATAAATATCCATAATCTTACGGTTGTGGATGTTCAACGAATTTTCAAGTTACATCGGGACCCAATTTGTAATCCATTGGATTCCAAGAACGTCATCCACATGCAACCAATTAACGAACGATTTCGGCATCCATCTACAAAAGTGGGGTTGGTCCTGGTTAAATCCGCGGATACGGGCCAAATGCTCACCCCTAGGTCACCCAACCCCACGCAATAACTGTTGCACTAGAATGTTTAGACACCCCAAATGGGCCTAACCTGTCAAAGGAAAAAAAAATGCTTAAAGAGGTTTAGCCAGGGATTAATAAGACCATGGCTTGGAAGTAGAATAGAGAACATATGGTTGTTTGCAGTCACAAAACTGTAGCAAAGCTAAGAAGAAGTACCCATAAAGTACAGGAAAAAGAGGCAAGGTTCATAAAGATGTCACCACAAAAATAGCTACCAGGGCATGCATTGAATAGATAGAAGGGCCATCTTACAGTTTTTGGGAGACCTAAACGACCCCAAAATATGGGATTTTTTATGGTTACCAAACCAAAGATGAAGTTGGATTTTTAGTTTAGACGGATGCAAATTTATATATTTGAAGTGCGATTGCTAAATTTCTTTTACCAGCTTTTTTGGTTAGATTTAGATTTGTAAACTTGTTATTCGGCATAAAATAAGCCCCATAATTTGAAAAATTAAAATATTAGTGACACTAAATTATAGTTGATATACACAAATTTTGCTAGGAATTATAAGTGTTATACTTATATTACTGTAATAAAATGTTTTCTTAACACTTATATCCTGTTACAATTCATCTAGGTTTTCTTAAAAAATAGTTTGGGCCCCCAACAATTTGAGGCTCAAGGCGGCGGCCTTGCTCGCCTTCCCCCTAAAACGGCCCGACAGCTAACACTCAAATACAAGTTCCTGAGTAGTTTGCAAGCTTGACTAGAGGAAAGAGCATTCCTTACGATACTTAGCATTTCTGTACTTGTGGAAGTAAAGAACACTTATAAAAGGGATGTCAAAATCGTAAGTTGTAAGATGCACTTTCTTTTGTATCATATGAATTGGATAAATTTTCTCTCTTAAATAACTCTGTAACTTTTATTATGAAAATTACATGTACAGATAAAGATGATGGTTAAAAAGCAAATGTTATAACCATCCTTTAAACTTTGTTATAAAAATATGGATACTCATTGGTCTCGATACCCGCTGAACTTTGTTATAGAAATTAAAAAAAAAATTGTTGGATTGAGTCCAAATTATTTTTCTAGAAATTTTTTACTATTGCTTTACTAATCTCTTAAATAAAGATTAAATTTATGAAAAACCGGCAAAATGAGAAAAGTGAGAGTGAAAATAAACCAATGCATTGAATTTTGCAAAATAATAAATAAACAATGAGATAACCGGTAGCTAACGGGTGTTCTATATATGTTTTAGACCCGAAATCTTATCGGTTCCAATAGGCGTACATGTCATATATCTAAATTGCTAATGAGTCCAGTTTTAGGATCTAGAACGAGATTCGAGACAACCGTGTCGGGTTCGGGTTCGAGTAACCGAGTACTCATTAGCAGTTGACTATAGTATCCCCTTGAAATTATATCATATAAGTACAAATTTGGTCCACGAAAAACAACTACCCGCCACGCTTACCAGATATTACTCATCTAAAATACATAAACTCCATTTCATACTACATGATCAATTTAAGATTCTACAACATCTCTTGAACTAGAAATAGTCATCTTATTCCCTTGAAAATATTTTATTGTATGATTAATACGAATTTACGGTTTAGTTTTTCTTTAGCAGGGCGGGATGCAATACTATTCGTAGCTCATCCGATAAACCTCCTCCCTTCAATTAGCCTGCAAAATCAAAACACATTCACCGGATATTATAAGAGCCATGTACAACATTGCTAATCATGATAAAGTACAAATCTGTTTAGCGTCTCAGGAAAGAAAAACAAAAAACATTTCAAATCATGCGTTTTCTAGATCTAGATAGAGATCAAAATGTTTTTACATAGAATGTATACTTACAAGTGTCTTGCAGTGACTATGATCCAATGGTGGCTGTTTATAGCACGCGAGACCACAGACATTAAAGCATATGTCAAGAAGTTTTCTATCCCCAGGGTTTCGCTTCATACGATCAATATAACATGGTTTAAAACAATCTATAAATTCTGGTACATCAAATGCATGCTGAAATCTGTCCCACGAACATTCCCACTATTAACAACACTGATATCATTCTCATAAGACTCTTTCCATTCCCCTCCATATTTCTTAAAATGAAGACCTCAAATTAAATTTCTGTTTTTCTTTCCCCCCTCCCAAAACTTCAATATACAGGAATAAAAATGTATCTAGTGAACACCAATTTATATAGGCTTGAAATGAAACAAGTCCACACGCATGACCAACAATTAATGGAGAAGAAACAAATAGTCATTAAGTTCTTGAAGATTTTGGGGTAATTAATTTCATAATCCTCAATACCTAATATAGTATCCCTCTTTAACTATTTGTCACAAATGGAAGATACTACTAGCCTATCTCTTTGTTGCCCATTCGGATATACTCATGATCTTATTACAAAGAAATATATGCTACACAAGTACCACCACATTGATGAGATGATGCTGCCCTAACAGAAGATAGGATACCCAACGTATCTCAAACAGCACAAACAATATATACATTGATATCCGTTTAACCACCGGTTTCTTCTGCGAAGGAGATCATACTGAACTCTTCTTCTGCCAGATCAAAAGCGACAATATATATATATTCTTTTGAGCACGGGCATAGTTCAGTTCATACACACGGCTTTGATACTTTTGAGCGAACAACTGATTGTAGTTGATGATCTTTTTCCAAGTTTTGCATAATTTTTTGCAATGGTAAATCGACTCGCTTAGTAAACACGGGAAATTGTCTATAATGACATGTAGGGAGTAGGTTTTCCATGTAGAGAACGCAGTAGGTAAAGAACTAGGCTTGCGAACTGATCAATCAGAGAAAATTGGGGTCTCATCCTTAAAGATAGATGGTATGGCATTGACCTAGGCTTAGATTTTGATGCACAACTAAGTTCATCAGTCAAAGACATTTACAGCATATATTCAAGGCTGTCCCAAACATATGTAACTCAAATATGACTGAATCAAGAAAAACTGCCTAATTCCTGATTAGACAAGGATTACCTCGAAAAACACAAACTAAGAAAAAAATGAAATAAGAAGGCACACAGAATAATATAGGAAAATAAGCATACAATTATAGTATGGATGGAAGTATGAGGCCATTAGTCCATCAAGCACGGAGAATTAATTAGTCCATCATCTTCTAGGTGAATGTCTCTACATTTTTTTTCTCCAAGTGCTTTCAAAGAAACAAAGCTGTTCATGTGTGGCATATTGGTGCTACCCAATTCTTGCCGTCATTATAAAACTCCCAAACAGTATCTGAAATGCATGATTCTAGATTCTAACGAAACATGTACCCAATGTGATCCTTTAATAAAATTTTATCCCCTTCCAAAAGAGCAAAGAACTGATGGAATCTTCCAGGTTCAGGGTGTTTGTAATTCAGAATGTACTCCTTACCCCAACACGGATGCTTCTTGAAGAACTCTTTAGTTTAACTACAATTCACCTCCTCCTTTTCTTGTCAAGAAACCACTGTTAGATGTATATTCCAGTATCTTTTATATATTCCAGTATCTTTTGTATTAGATGTAAATATTTGCTTACCTTCTTTAAGAGATATGTTACCCCTGTTAGAATATTCGACATAATCTTTTGTAAGCTAACTTCTTTATATAGGAGTTCTCATTGACAATGAAATGACACACAACTTCTTGTCTCGTCTGGTTTCACACGCTTGTGTTCTATATACTTTCTTGTCTTGTAACTACCTTCATGGTATCACGAGTCCGGTTTTAGATATGCCAGACGATTTAATTACATCTTCTTCTTCTCCTAAGAATCGTTCATCTATATATACTTTAGCTTCAAAGGATGGACCGGGAACTATCATCACACATGTAGTTCTCAAAGGATCGAATTATGAAGAATGGGCTAAAGGGTTTCGTATCTCTCTGGGCGCAAGACGAAAACTTGGCTTCATTAATGGTGAAGTCTCCAAACCTTCTGTTGATTCTTCTGATTTGGATGATTGGTGGACTGTCAACTACATGATTGTTGCCCGGATTTTTAATAGGATTGATCCAATTCTTCGTTCTTCAATTTCTTATCGTGATACTGCTTTCGATTTATGGGAAGATATTAGACTTCGCTTTTCTCTAGGGAATGGAATAAAAATATTTCAGCTCAAATCTGATGTTGCTAGTTGCAAACAAAAAGATGGAGAGTCCATTCAAGATTATTACGGGAAGATGAAGAAACTCTGAGATGACATCAATGATTTTGATGCCTTACCTTCCTGTCAATGCTCCGGTTGCACTTGCGGTTTGAATGTGACTCTCAGAACTCGGCGTAATAACGATCAGGTACGTGAACTTTTAATGGGTCTCGTACCCTATTACGCTAATGTTCGTTCTAGTATTTTGGGCACCGAACCACTTCCGTCTCTGCATGCGGTGTATTCTCGTCTCATCCAAGAGGAAGAAGTCAAATCATATACTCAACAAAGGGAGGATACAGATACTCCAATGGCTTTTCACGTACATAAGCCACAAGGATCAAAAACCAGAGGGGCCAAACCTCCATTAAAGTGCACTTATTGCGGTCACAATGGACATCTTGAGGAACGTTGTTGGGAGAAGCATGGTTATCCAGATGGTCGCCAGCCAAGACGTCCACCTGCGACTTAGACCAAAAACGAATCATCATCTTTCCGTAACCCATCATCTGCCAAGGCGAATGCTATTGTTGGTGAGATATCAGCAACTACAAATCACGTTCGTCTAACTGGTAAGAGTGGTCGTACCTGGATTGTTAACACCGAAGCTTCCAATCATTTTTGTTGCGATGACAACTTGTTTGAATCTTGTCGTGATATTAGTCCTATTCAAGTTGGTTTGCCTAATGGTGTAAGTATACAGGCAACCAAAATTGGAACTGTAAAGTTGAATGATTCTCTTATATTGCACAATGTGCTGTATGTTCCAAAGTTCACTTGCAATCTCATCTCCGTGTTCTATCTTCATCACATGCTAACCATGCACAGAAGCATCTGTTAAGTTTTCAATTCACTAACTCTGAATGTGTTATAAAGGAGAATACTCTGAGGACGAAGATTGGTATGGGTAAGCTCACTGATGGGCTTTATTGCTTGATAGCGGGGGAACCAGCTCATATTAATGTTGTGTTAGAGAAGGTTGCTGCGGAATTATAAACGTCTTGGCCATCCTTCTATTCAAGTATTGAAGTCTCTACCTCAAGTCGGTCGTATTGATAGTCAGTTAGATTTTCATGCTTGTGAAGTCTGTCATAGAGCCAAGCAAACTCGTACTTCTTTTCCATTAAGTGATAATAAGGCAGTCGATTTATTTCAGTCAATTCATTGCGATGTTTGGGGCCCTTATCGTGCAAATCGTGCTTGTAACTCGAGATATTTTTTGACTATTGTGGATGATTTTTCTAGATGTGTTTGGGTGTATTTGATGAAAACTAAAGATGAGGTGCCTATCTTGTTAACAATTTTTTTGGCGATGGTTGAACGTCAGTTTACATAAAAGGTTAAGATTCTACGCAGTGACAATGGAACTGAGTTCAAAGGTCTTTTTCCTTATTTTCGAAATAATGGTATTGTTCATCAAACTTCTTGTGTTAAGACACCACAGCAAAATGCAAGGGTGGAAAGGAAGCATCGTCATATTCTTAATGTTGCTCGTGCACTACGATTTCAGGCTTGTTTACCAATCGATTTTTGGGGTGAATGTGTCCTAACTGCTTCATATCTGATTAATAGAACTCCTTCTCTTGTTCTTAATTTCAAAACACCGCATGATATTCTATATGGTTCGGCTCCTACTTTTAACTCTCTTCGAGTCTTTGGCTGTCTTTCTTATGCGAAAAATCTTAGTCCTTGCGATAAATTTGACAGTCGCAGTCGTCGTTGTATATTTCTAGGTTATCCGTTTGGAAAAAAGGCATGGCATCTATTTGATCTAGACACAGGTCAATATTTTCAGTCCCGAGATGTAGAGTTTATTGAAGATGTTTTTCCGTTAGCTGATAAAAATGAGCTTCTGCGACTGCACTCTTTGTATCTTGATGAGACTGCTGGAACTATATCTAGGGATATGTCTGCAGATCCCTTTGAAACTGATTATAATGTCTTACCAGTTTCTGGTGGTTCTTCTTCCGCTGCTGATAATGACGCACCTCCACAGACTAGTTTAGGAAGCTCACCATATCTCCAGGATGTTGCACCAGATCTCCAGGACGTTGCACAAGACTCTGTACATATCACAGACGATGATAATGTACAAGTACTTCATCCGCCAGAACCTGTTGTATGTGATACACCTTCTGTTGAAGGAGATTCTGAATTAGTATTACCTGATGCTCCTCCACCTTCTGTACCTGATTCTGAATTAGTATTACCTGATGCTCCTCCACCTGTTGTACCTGTATCTGGTACAGATTATATTCCCACAGTGACCGAAGATAGTGAACCTCATCACCACATAGTTACAGATGAGGATCTGGGGCACGGTAAACGTACAAAGTTTGAGAATGTACGTCACGGGGATTTTGTAAGTTGACAGGGTGTTTCAAAACAGGCTAACACAACCTTGGTTCCCCCTAAAGCTTCACCTGTACCAATCAAGACCTCAGGTACTCCCTATCCTATAACCCATTTCGTGAATTATGATGCTTTTTTTGTTGCCCATCGTACATTTGTTGCAGCCATTTCGAACGATGTTGAACCCAAATCATTTAAGGAGGCTATGGATGATCCCAGATGGCATAAAGAAATGGAGGAAGAGATTGCTGCCCTAATCTCCAACGGTACATGGACAATTGAAGATATGGCTCTTAACCAACATGTAATTGGTTGTATGTGGGTTTTCCGAATTAAGCGAAGATCTGATGGCTCCGTTGAGCGCTACAAAGCCAGATTAGTCGTCCTTGGAAACCATCAAAAGGAAGGAATTGACTTCACAGACACTTTTGCTCCTACAGTAAAAATGGTTATTGTACGAACTCTTCTTGCGGTTGCTGCAATCAATAACTAGGAGTTAGTTCAAATGGATGTCCACAATGCGTTTCTTCATGGTGATTTATATGAAGAAGTATTTATGCGACTTCCTCCTGGGTTCGGTAATGGATTTTCTGGCAAAGTCTGTCGACTTCATAAGTCTTTGTATGGTTTACGTCAGGCTCCCCGGTGTTGGTATGCAAAGCTGGAAACTGCTTTGCGTACATATGGTTTCTGTACAAGTGCCTCAGATCACTCGTTATTTCTCTATCCCAAAATAAATATTATTATGTATATTCTAGTATATGTGGATGATCTTGTTATTACTGGCAACAATAAGGTTGTCATTTGCGAGTTTCAAGCGTATCTCAGTAGATGCTTTCATATGAAGGATTTGGGAAAATTAAAATATTTTCTTGGTATTGAGGTATCTAGAAGCTCTAAAGGCATTTTCCTTTGCCAGCGTAAATATGTTCTAGATATCTTGACTGAAACAGGTCTTCTCGGATCCAAACCATCTAGTATCCCAATGGAGGAGAATCGTCGGCTAGCTCTTGCTTCAGACATGCTCATGCCTGATCATGCTCGTTATCGAAGGTTGGTGGGGAGACTAATTTGCTTAAATATTACACGGCCTGATATATGTTACTCTGTTCATACTTTGTCTTAGTTTATGCAACATCCAACTCAATCTCATTGGGATGTTGTACTTCGAGTTGTGCGTTATTTGAAATCTAGCCCTGGGCAAGGTATTTTACTTCGAGATGATTCCAAATTAGTTCTTGAGGCCTATTGTGATGCAGATTGGGCTAGTTTTCATTAGTCGTCGTTCTCTCACGGCACATTTTATTTTTCTCGGCGGTTCTCCTATATCGTGGAAAACGAAGAAACAATCCACAATGTCTCGTTCTTCAGCCGAAGTAGAATATCGTGCTTTGGACTCCACAACTTGTGAGATTATATGGTAAGGATTGCTCCGAAATTTTAGTGTAGGACATCTAAAACCAGTTTCAATTCATTGTGATAGTCAAGCTGCGTTACACATTGCTAATAATCCCGTCTTTCATGAGCGTACGAAGCATATCGAGATTGACTGTCATTTTTTGCGTGATGAAATTCTTCTAGGTACTTTCGTTCCATCTTATATTCATACTACTTCTCAGCTAGCTGATATTCTGACTAAAGCTTTGGGACGTCAGCAGTTTCAAAATCTTCTTCTCAAGATGGGCATTTCGACTCTTCATGCTCCAACTTGAGGGGGGGTGTTAGATGTATATTCCAGTATCTTTTGTATACTCCAGTATCTTTTGTATTAGATGTAAATATTTGCTTACCTTCTTTAAGAGATATGTTACCTCTATCAGGATATTCCACATAATCTTTTGTAAGCTAACCTCTTTATATAGGAGTTCTCATTGACAATGAAATGACACACAATTTCTTGTCTCGTCTGGTTTCACACTCTTGGGTTCTATATACTTTCTTTTCTTGTAACTACCTTCAACCACAGATCATACTTCCGCATTTCACAGAAATAAGATTTAGCGACAAGACACAAACACCCTCTCACAATACAAAGTCTACGGACACGGGATTCTAGACGCAGGGTCTGGAACAAGTAGAATTCTTCGTCTGCCAAATCAAAAGCCACACTATCTTGTGATCCCATATGGATCCAGTGAAGTGCCCCATTTACACAAACACTCCCAAATAATAAATCAAATTTAGTTTCTCCTTTACTTCGCCAACCAGTGCCACTACCAAGTGTATATACCTCGACCTTTCGTTTGGCTTTATTTGAGCATCCAAAATCACAGAAAATTCTGATGACCTTGTAGGCTTGTACTAATTAGTTAGAGGGTGATATCCAGATCCATTCACAAAGCCAATACGACCCTCGATGCATGTTTCCGGAAGTTTAATGATTTCGCTAGTGAAGGGATTACTGATGTAAAATGGTTCGCCATAACCCGTGGGCTTGCAAATCATCTCAGCTGATAAACAAATCAATCCATTACACGAACCGCCTATTTCAATATGCAAGTGTACCGGAAATTTGAAGTTGACCCTCCTTGCTGTGTAGTGCACCTACACTAGTGGAAAATGGGTATTTAGCAACCCTCGTTGACTGTAGTTAGACCGTTGACCAAAGATAGCAATCTCTGGTTTGGTAAAAACACGGAAAAATTATGAGAGGCTAATCAGCCGTCTCTGAACTAGAAAAGTTATTTACTATTTTCCCATCAATGAGCTACTGGTTCGACGACCCTCGACCTCCGCTTCAGATCTGGTCGTTTCATTTTGCACGGTCGAGATTGAACTTTTGTATTATTGAACCTATATATATCTCGATATCTTTCTCTCACTTCACTTCGCCCAAACCTTATCCGCAGCAGAAGACCACCTCTTCCTTCGCCACCACCACGAGCCAGAGTTTACCATGAATTTTTTCACTTGAAAACCTAATAGAAACCTAATGGAAACTCGATAAAGCTTCACATCTCTTTATTTTGTGAAGGGTTTGATTTTTCAAACAACATCAGTTAAAGTTAGGGTTTGAATTCAAGTTCTCTTATTTTCTTTTCTTATAACTTTATTTTTTGATATGGTAGAATCTCTTTATTGGATTTTAACCATTTTTCGATTTCAGGTTGATTTCTCAATTTGGTGCGGTTATTAGGGTTCATCAGGTACAGAAATTGAGTTTTAAAAAAATTTCTTTTATTTTTGTTGATTTGGTTGATTCTCTTCATTGGGTTTTAACTATATTTCGATTATTGGTTGATTTCAGGATGATTTCTCAATTTGGTGCGGTTATTAGGGTTTGATTTTACAAACTTCATCGGGTACAGAATTTGGGTTTTAATTATTTTTCTTTACATTCAACTTGATTTTATATTCGGGTATAGGTAATTGGTGGATATGTTTAATTGTAACTGATTTTGATGTGAAAGTTTTATCTGAATTTGGGGTTTGTTTAAATTCAGTTGTTAACTGATTTAGTTGCTGACTAATTTTGTCTCAATTGATATGGAAGGATCCTTGGTAGATACTTGGAATGGTAGATTATATATTCTGATTTTTACTTAACATATGAAACTTGCTTTCGTAATTGTAGTAGTTTGGATTTCATGAATTGAGTAGCATATTCTTATTGAAAGAAAAGTGAGATTTATGAAGTCTATATATCTACAGACTACCACCTTTACTGTTGTCACTTGTGAGTACTGATGATATCCTATGCTATGATATAAGTAATTGATTAGTTCATATATATCATATCAGTCCCACCATTTTTCTTGGTTAGCAGGTCATACCATCTCTATCCATCATATTACAAAGTGATGTTAAGACTCTGAGTAAAAAGTGATAGGAACTGTGTTAGGTGTCAGATATTGGGATGGGTTGGTAATTTTTGTGTGAATTTGTCATCTTTTAGTTCAAGTTGTAGTTGGTTTTCATTGAATGTACCATAAATATTGTGTATCTAAAGTGGTTCGCTAATTTTAGCTTATGATTTTATTACTTAAGATGTTCAATTTGTTATCAGTATAATCTAGAAACCGTGTAGACAGTATGACTAGTTGTTACATTTTTGTATCATATTTTTTATTCTCGGTACTACTTTAATAAATTTAGAAAGCTTGCATCATATGGGTATGTAAAAAAGATATTTCAAACTATTAACATGAGAAGTTTAACCTTTATATTTCATTACCATGGATTTTTAGGTCTCTCTTTTGTTTTCAGTGAATGATTTTAGGGAATGAATGATCTGTGTGCATTCCCTATGTGCATATATAGTGTCCAAATCTGATAAACGTTAAGGTCTATGTCTGTCAATCATGATAAATATTCATATCTGATGCCTAAATATTCACCTTAGCTTCTGCCGTGAGAATGTTATTCTGCATCTTTATTACATGAATTTGATAATAGATGAGTGTGCCATTGTCCAACACAATCAACATATTTCATAGCTTATAGCTTAGTTAAACATTTTACTCTTTGTAAGGAATGTTATTTGCATCATTTGACCTTTTCTAAACTTCAACTTGTTGACAGACTGATCCTTTTGACAAGTTCCTCAATGTGAAAATCCTTTAGCAAGGTTGACAGAATCAATTCATTTGGATTTGGTGTTTGATGAGGAGGAAGATGAAATTGTTTTTAAATTATTGAGCAGTGGTTGTAAAGTGCATCTTACTGGTTACCATGATGGAAATGGTAATGGTGGATATTAAGGTGAATCCTATGTTTCTTTTCTTTTGTCTTTAGCTTATGTCTTGTATCAAGAATGAGTACTTAGGGCTTGTTCTTAGATATTTTGTACTTTTACTTGGTTTAGGATAAGCAGAATCATTCTCATGGTTAATGTTATATTCTGGTTACAGAGTTATGAAGCAGCATCTGAAGCAAACAAGGAAAGAGATGATCCCAAAATAAGGAGGAGAAGGAAGTCGAGGCCAAGAAATACAATGACGAAAAGGTAACTGGTTGTTTTTCTTTAATCCAGGATGATGCGGCTTGACTTCTTTAGATGTAGCCTACACTACTCTTACAAGGCCCATGAGACCTGACTTTGAAACAGCTAACCGCGTTCGCTCTTACAAAGTGAAAAGCGCAGGCGAGCTTGAGGAGCTTGAATAAAAAGGTCGATCAGTTTAGCTTTCTTAGTTTTTCATACCAGCATGTGAGGTTGAGATAACATTTATTATTATTAGTATTAACGAGTTTAAGTATTTACTGTTTCTCAAAACATCAGGTGACGAAGCCTCGGGAGTTCCACTTTGCAACTATGAATGGGTTCCTCCTGCGAGAACAATTTTTGAGTTTTTTAACAAGGTAAAGACAACATAATCACTTTTCTCTTCTTCTTTTGTGAAATTATCTATCTATAATTGGATACAATCATTATCTAAAATGTTCTCTTACAACTTTCATTGAACTCAGAAGGTCATCCCAATGAGCAACTACTTCCAAGGCTTACAACACCGAACCCATTTCATCACCAGAGGTACACATCGAACCATTTTATGGTCAAGGTTTGTGGTAGTATCATGTTTTTGCCCTATAACTAGATATAAGGATGAATTTAGTTGCACCAATGTCTTATACTTCAAATTTTCTTGATCATGCTCACAAGTCCCTCTCATCTAGTTCAGTTTGAATGAAGTGCTAATGGGTGTTGTAACTATATTCTTGTTTGAGATTCATATTTGTTTGGAATATTGCACAGAAGTCCCTTCAAATCTGATGCTTATGAATTGTAGCTGCCGCATTGGGGTTACTGTAATACCCGGTGGGCAGTTGTGAGCCGTTTTTTTCTTAATTTAGGAGTTCAATTTTGTGCACACCAAAATGCCAATGGTTTGATTTTGAGTTTTATCTGTTACTTGACTTAGAAAGATCTGTTTTTTTTTAGTAAAATAGTCCATACTGAGGAAGCAAACAATTTAACCACCAGCAATTGTATTGCCTTATCTTCATACTGCTTAATTCACTTTGTTTGTGACTTGACCTTATGTTAAAAGAGATTATGAAGTATGCTCTGTAACGTATTTTGTTTTACCGTGTATTGAGAACTGAATAAAGTCATTGTACTGATGTTGACTGGATTTGCAGGAACGATTGTCTTCGTCGTATGTGAACCAGGGACACAACACATTGCTCTACTTGATATATGAAGTATTGGCAAAGTTCATCATCGGATGAGCTTATTGTTTTGTTGTTAGCTAGATTGGAAATGTATTTTTCTAAACTCATAGTTTCATCATTTTTTGTGTAATTTTAAACCCAATGGATAAAATGAATGAATGTTAAAGTTGTCATTTTGATTATAAATTTCAGTTAAATTTGAAGTTGCACTTGAATATCAGTTAAATTTCAGTTGCATTTGAATTTCAATTAAATTTGAGGTTGCATTTGAATTTCAGTTTGACATTAATTTGAGTTTAATGTAGTTTGACTTAACTTGACTTGACTGTTTGACATAATTTGACTTGGATGTTTGACTAAAATGTCAGTAAGATTAATTCAGATTCAGCCATTCAGACATTTCAGCTAATCTGAATCTGTATTTTTTTTATATTATAATTCCAATCTACGACCAACATCGCGGGTCAGCATCTAGTTACCGTAAGAAACGGTCTCTGTTCAGAGACCCACGCAGTTAGGGTCGTGCAATTAAAAAACGCTTTATAAACGACCCATTCAGAGAACCCTAGAACAGGTCGTTTAACTCATATATATGACGTGTCCTGGCGGTCGCGGAATTGGTGTTTTCCACTAGTGCTAGTTAGCAATTCGGGGTACGGGGAGTAGTTCGGGACGACATACGTACGTGAATTATTCGGATTCGGATAGGTCGGATTCGGCCAAAAAATCGGTCAACGGTTCGTTATTCGGGGAGTAGTTCGGATTGGATACGTACTGTGTATAATTCACCAATCACTTGCACATGCTTATTTTGTTTTAATATATATATATATATATATATATATATATATATATATATATATGTCTTCTATATTTCCATGACTTTTGTATATTTATTAAAATTTTGCAGGGAGATGATATAAGTTAAATGTGCCCGACACGTCACAACACGATTGTTTATGTGCTGTGCTGATAGGCTGTGCTGGGTTGAGTTTTTTCTAAAAAAGCACAGCACGGCACAACACAGCGTAATCGTTAGCACAGCACAACACGGCACATAGCACGCTAAGCACGGCTATTCATGTGTTGTGTTGGGCTGTGACGGCACGTTTTACACCTCTAGTTGTGCGTATGCTCTTTTGGATTCATCTTATAATCATCACTGTTCTCACCGTAATAGATATCTTCTCCGTTAATACAGCTAATGCTCCGGGTGTATTAGTCCTTCACCGTGTTGACCTCGAAGATGTAGATAGGCGAAGTAATTGGTATTAGCATTAAGCTAAATTAGATTTCTCCAAGCTTTACATACTAGTTTACAATCTAAAACAACCTGAGCTGGTAACTTCGAAAATATGTTTAATTTGATTTCTGAGGGGAGACAGTTTAGAAGAGAGTCTTCCATCTCGATTTTTCTCACAAAAAAAAAGAAATCGGTGTCATCTACTGCACCACATTGACTTTGACAGTTTATCCAAAAGAGGATGATGGGAGCTGGTAAAATGAAAAAACGCCGACTAAGGGGATCGAACCCTTGACCACGGGATTAAAAGTCACGCGCTCTACCACTGAGCTAAGTCGGCCATTAGTTTGTCTAAATATTTCTACAGCTCATGGTCGTCTTTCCCAAAATTGCTTCTCCGGGACCAACCGTTGGATTTTGATCTCTCAAATGCTGCATGGAATAATAACCCAAAAGTTGCAAGAACGGCCAAAATGCAAGGTGATGGATCAATATTTACGTGGTAAATTTTCTGTTATTGCTGGCGTCCATGATCTTATTACAAAGCAAGAGAACTAGAACTTAAAAAAAGAAACAAAAAATTTCATAAGTACGTACGATGAATTAGTACGTGAGTAACTAATTTCCCTTAGCATAATCTTATTCTAGGATACTTTATTAGACACCACGGACATTAAAATACAATTAGTACATAAAACAAATTACCCACACTTCCCGGAAAAAATTCCTACACATATCCAAGGGTCACAACAGTGGTGTTTGCGAAATATTCCACAAGTACCACCCCATCCGTGACATGAAGCTGCACTAACAGAAGCTAGAAGTAACGAAAACATCACAAACAACAAGAATAGTACATTGGCAGCCGTCTTCTTCTCCATAATCTCTTGTTAAGCCTTTTTTTCTTCTGATGATGATTTTGTTGGTTATTGAATAAATAACTTGCTACGATATATATATATATATATATCGGACAATTTGTATTTCGATTTTTCAGGCAAGAAGTGATCCATTTTTTTGCTCAAGTACTAAATGCATGTATAACCACCTTAACCGGTTCAATGATATATGAATAATCTTCTTCTTCTTCTCTATAATTTGATCAATCCATCTTCCAAACATTAATCACGTTCTCTTCAAAGAAAAAAGAAACATCACGTAACTAGTTGCACCATTCATTCATTATGGATGACGATGATGAATCAGATTGAGACGGCTGAAATACGTGCGTTATTTAGGGTTATTTTGCGTTTCCTCTCCTTCTAAGATAGTTAATTAACTTTTCCTCCCCAAATAAATTAAAATTAGTGTTATCTTCCATCGTTACTTTTTCATCCAAAATCCGGTTAGTTGAGTCAGCTGAAGTACACACGTGGCAAAATTATACGCGTGTCAAACAAAATTCCCTAAATACCCTCGTCTTCTTCAGTTAATTAAACCCACGCCCATTTTTCCCCAAATACTAAAACCCACCAATTCCTTCTTCGCATTCAAAATCCTTATCATGATTCATGAAGCATCAACCAAATAGGAGCATTAGATTCAAACAAAACCAGTTCCAATCAACCAGTATGATTAGATATGTGAAAATAAATCGATGAATTTGACGATTTATTCAAAATCAAACAAAACCAGTTCTAGGGTTTATAAAGCTTGAAGCATCTCTCTCATGGCAGGTTCATTGGCAATTCATTTTCATTTGTTATGCAGAAATCTAGACGATATAGAGTTTGATTCGAATTTGAGTTTACAGGGAAGGACCCAAACTGTTGTCGTTCGATTAATGAACTGTGAAGCCTAAGGTGTGTTTTGAGGTTTGGGAAAGATGGGTCAGAAATGTATTTTGAATTTGAGAAGGATGCAGGGAGAATAAGTACAAGTTTGTATCAAAAAAGGAAAAACCAATGAACAGATGTTGGTATCGAGATTTGATTGAAATAATAAGTTGGGTTTGTATGATTTTGAATATTTTGATTAATTGTTATAAACAGATACTGGTATCGAGATTCAATAATCACTTTAGATTTGATATAACCCTCTTTGTTTCTAAGAACTTAGAAAAACATGTTTTTGTCAAAACAGGTCAAGTTGGAGCCATTCATTTGGGTATCAGTAAAGCCTTACAAAAATGGGAGCCTGGCCTGCGTCCGTACCTCAAAACTGGTAAAGTTTGAGAACTCATGTTCATCATTTTGTCACTCTTTTCAGATTAGATTAAAAATAGGACTTTTCTCTCTGGTAGTACGAGTTAGTTTTGGAATGATCCCATCGCTTGTAGAATTGGATGGGTTAATTTGATTGACATCAGATGGTGGTGGATCTGATATACATCAGTTACCGGCCATCAATAAAAACACCAGAAAATCTATTTCATGATTAAATTGCAATTATTAGTGAAATATACGGGGATATATTTGAAAATTCAGCAAAATAATTTTTATCTATGCCACGCGTATAGGAGTGCTTACTCAACTAATCGGGTTTTTGGTGAAAAAAGTAACGATGGGAGGAAACACTAATTTTAATGTATTTGGGGAGGAAACGGTGATTAGCGATTTTGGGAGAGAAGGAAACGCATAATAATCCTTTATTTTATTTTTTGACCCTAAACTTGACACCTTTGTACTGAGCCTTACTTGGCTGGAACGCAGGATCTTGAAGGAGCCTCATGGTAGGACCCAAACTAAGAGATTATGGAGCAGGTTTTGGGCGGTGATGAGTCTAATGACTAATTTTGGTCACTTATAGTTCTAGGAGGGATATGACGGCAAGTTTGAGCACTAATGCAAAATGCCGGTCGATGAACAAATCCATACATATTTTGGATAACAAAGGACTATAAATATACTCTATACAAAATTTAATTCACTTAGGCCTTAGCAAATGCTGGACGATAAGATAGGTTGGTCCATTTTTGGCAGAGTTTGGTTCACCAATCACCGTGGAAAATGTATGTTGGTACGTAACGATGACACAAAATTGGTTATGAGACCAAAATCAACAATTTCTGGTGAAAATGATATTTAAGTTTTGATACTGTTTAAATGGACAATAATGTAAAAATAGCCAGGATGTAAACAGTTTCATCCTACCCATTTTCAAATACTTTTTTCTTATTTTTAATTTACATCAGGATGCATCCAGTTTCATCCTTACTATTTTTCAAGTTTAAATCAGGATGAATCCAGTTTCATCCTTGCTATTTTTTAGGTGTCATTTCACCCGTACGAACTTCTACTCGTCCATTTGAACCATGTTTTAAAATTATTTGGACAAATAACCCATTTTCCGATAACAATAATACATTTTACTTTTAGGTTGTGTTTCCAGTTTTTATGGCCTTATAATACTGATTTTTCCTCGTCGCAGTAGCTTTTGATTTATGTTTATCTTTTTTGGTCGCCAGGCAAATTTTGAGCCACGAGGCAGATTTAAGTCCAAGGAGTTTATCTGGGTCATGGTTTGTTTCCACAATGGAAGATTCAAATCCTGAAAACAGGGCCGTTGTAACTACGGAAAATCCATAGTCACACCCAATTCTTCATTTGTATACCAAATCCTAAATCTAAACATTTATTCACAATCCAAATGAATTACAAATATTAAATGTGCTAGAATGTAAAGGAGACGCTTGATTTTTACATGGTTCAATCATAATTGATCTACATCCATGGTTCTTCACTATGATTCATTGATTTACAAGATGAGACTCCATTAATGAGTTTTTGGAGCTCTCCTAGAGCTAGTTTTGGGGAAGAAGATGAAGTTTGACCAAATAAAATTTGATCCCTTTCTCTCTCTTAGATATTTTCTTAAATACTAGAGAGTAGAAATGATTTACAAAAATATCCTTTACATATAAATTAAAGAAACTAAGCTAAGATACTATGTACATAATTCTAGAGATGCTAAGTTACTCCTTCTTCCATATGGCGCCACGCGTCGAGTGTGGTTTTTGGTATCCACATTTTTCCCTTTTTTCCTTGAGTATTGCTTGAAGAGTAATCCTTAAGGAAAAATCCATTACGGTGTAGTTTTTCGAGCGAGACGTGTGGTGCTTGAGTGGATGACTTTGACTTTTGTTGATGAAGGAACGAGCGAAAGAATAATCCCTTGAAAAGTATATACTTGTCTCTTGTTCTTTTGCGAAGTTCTGAAGCCTTGTTGTGTGAAGTATACATTATTCCTTAAAATATACGAAGTATGAAGTATGTGAAGTATCCTTTTAAGAAGTACGAAGTATGAAGCACGAAGTATGAGTATGCGAAGTATCCTTTTAAGAAGTATAAGAAGTACGAAGTATGAAATATGCGAAGTATCCTTTTAAGAAGTATAAGAAGTACGAAGTATGAAGTATAAGAAGTACGAAGTATCCTTACGAAGTAGGAAGTATATACTTGCCTCTGCCCTTGTTGTAGTTGATTGTCTTACATCTTTATGAAATATGAAGTATCCATACGAAGTATGAGAAGTATCTCCTATTAATTATCTTCAAGAAGTACTCGTGGCGATAAATATAATCTTCAAGAAGTATGAATAATAAGAATCCCAAAGTATGCGAAGTAACCATTCTTGATCATTTTCCCTTATCTTTTTGCGAAATACATACGCGAAGTAAGAAGAATCATTCCTTAAAGTAGACGAAGTATGTAGTGTGTGAGATGAATATACATAATGAATGGATGTGATGAAAATACTTATGCAATGCTTATACTATGAATGAACATGAATAATATGCTTACCTAAAGTTGGCGAAATGAAATGTAAAGAGTATGTGTGTGTTACTTAACTCATTAAATCTTGAAGGTGTTGATCTCGCTTCGTGTTCTTTTGATTCCTCCTTGCATGGTTTTGGTTCTTTGCTCCTTCATTCATTTTCGCTCGTTCATGGCCCTTTGTATGCTCACCTTCTTTGCCTCATCAATTTCGCCTTTGCTCCAAGTTCGCCCCATGAATGTCTCCGTTCAACTTTAGCTCGTGCATTGCCTCGCTTTATTGCCTCGGAGCTTATTCTTACATTGTTAGCATGTACAACATAGCAATAGTATAATCTTAGCAATATAAATATTTACTCAAGCTATAATAACATGATATATAGTATAATCTTTATGCCTTCCCCTTTTTTCTTTTCATAATCTTTTCTTCTTTTGTTCAATGATTTCTTCACTTAATTTTCTTTCTTTCTTTTCTTTTGGTTTTTCTTTTTTTTTTTCTTCTTTCTTTCTTTCTTTCTTTCTTTTTGCCTCTTATACATATTTTGGGTGTTGAAAATTGTTACGGATAAGGTCTTTTGCTCCAGTCTTCTACTCATATGTGGCCTTGAGGGGTTCTTATTTGTGCCTCCTAAGTAAGGTTCTTACCTTGCCCCACCCTCTCATTAAGGGTCTTTATTCAACGAAGTCTCATTCGCTCATTATTCTTGCGAATAACAATCCATCAACCTCGCCTTAACATTCTTTACTGAGGTCTTACTTTTGCGACAATATGACAGGCCTAACTATTCCCATGAATAATAGCCCCATGATATTGTCGTCTATTGGGTCACCAGATCCCTAATCTGGAGGGTGACGTCCCTTCCCACTTAATGCCCCTTCAAGGAAGATACCTCTGACATGCATGCCTATCCCTTCCCATCCGGTTATTTCGACATTCAGCTTTTTTCGTAACTTCTTATCCCTTTCGTCGATATGGCTATTTGTTACGAAGTCATACCCTAGGTGGGGTTCTTTGGGACCGAGTGTTTCCGCAACCAAGACTTGCCAGACGGACATGGCCGATAACGCTCCATACGTACCAGGCACCCGCAGCTCAACCGAATACGTCTGCGCCTTGGTCATACTCCACACCCCTTACCGAAGGCCATCACCAAAAGGGAGACCCTCGGCGGATAGGACATACCCCTAGCTATCTGTCCAGGAGTTGTTCATTACGCGCATTTTAGACTAGGGTGCACGCCGTGGATTCCAAGCCTTCCCAGCGAAGGTTTTTCCTCCTAATCTGAGGTTTTGCCTTTGTTCTTTTCTTCTTTTTGAGGAGTATTTTTTATAGAGACAATATATCATGTTATATTTCATTTATGAAAAGTTTATAATTTTAATGGTACTTAGCTCGTTGTGACGGAGGGTTGATGTTGGCATGCGAGATGAAATTATTGTTATTGATTTGTATGGAAGAGCTTGGTCATCACTGACGTTATTGACTTGTTGCTGTATGTGAGCTTTGGCGAGCTGGACTTGTTGCTGCGAAGTAATAGGTGTCTTGGCGAGATGGGCTTTTTGCTGCGAAGTAATAGGGGTCTTGGCGAGCTGGGCTTTGGAGAGCTGGGCTTGGGCGAGAAGTAATCTTCGCAGAAATTCGTCTTCTTTTGCTCTCCTGCTCATGGGTCGTTGGTTAAGCTGGGCTGATTCACTGGTTTAGCTGCATCATCTTCGCCGGAACTGTGTATGTGTTTGACGAAGTGGTTGTTGACGAAGTTGGTGGTTGATGAAGTATTCTTACTCGTGGTTCTTCGCTGGTTTGTTGCTCGTAGGTCTGTCCGTCCCGAAGTGATTACTTGACGAGATAAAGATTGTTGACGAAATGCCTTCATATCTGACGAAGTAATTATTGCTGATCCCTGGCTTGTCAAACCGGCGAGTTGAACCTGAGATATTACGTCTCTGCAAGTTAGCTCGTTCCTTACTGATTGTTGACGAATTGCTGATGAAGATCTGTTTTGGTGAAGTGAATCAACGAGATAGGAAATATTGGCATGGTAGCGGAGCACGGGGATTCATCAGCTGCTTTCTCGTCGGATATGTAATTGTCTTATTATTTAGAAGAACCATCAGTTTGCTGCAATAAGATGACATCCTTCCCATCCATGTTGGTAGCCCTGCCTTGAACAAATGATAATATCATAACTTAGATTTCTGACAACAACTTCTATCAACGTTTGTTTCGATGATGGTTATAGTTAGTGAGGTCAGAGATAAAGGGGTAAGAGTGTTCCCTTTTCAGTCGTATTTCTTCGTAGTCCTTGCAAATGACTTGTCGGATCTGAGCTAGTTGCTTCTAGGGTTGGTTCAACTTCGTCGATTGATCTTAATTAGTTTACTCTTCCAAACTTTGGCTGTGTTGCTTGCAGTTTTGTGCTATTCTTGGTAGAGTTTCGCGAACTGGATCACCTTCGTATGAGCCTTACTGGTTCATCTTCGTAGTTGGAATTTCTTCGTAGCTGGATTATCTTCGTAGCTGGGCTTTCTTCGTAGACGGATTTTCTTCATGAATCACTATGGGTTTACCAATGCTGTTGACGAGATGGGTGAAATACAGTGACGAGATATCATCTTGCCCTTATGAGTTGATCAGCTGGTGAATACTGACGAAAATTGTTAATCGGGTTAACTCTTTTTCTCGCTGTAAAATGTAACTGTAGATTTTCCTACAACCACACCCAAGTATTGAGCTCCTTTTTAAGAATTTCAGTTGTTATCATCATTCAACCTAGTGATCAATAATATTAACTTGAACAAGGTAAGAGTACTTCCCTTTCTTTTGTAATGCTCATCATCATGAGCTTATGATATGGCACAACGGAAGCAATAGAAAAATAAAGCAGTAACAAGGAGAATCCACTCCAAAGACAGTGAAACTAAACTCTAACGCAAGAGTTAGACAAACACAGTGAAGAATAAATCAATAAAACAAGATGATAAATCAATAATAAGGTTGTTTAACCAAAAGACTTACTTGTCTGCAAACGTTAACATAAATGAGCTAATCCAAGCTGATTACAATGATAAACTAAATGGCTATTTATAGCCTTGGAACTGACCTGATCCGTGTCTATCCTAACAACCTAAACTCCTAAATATCCTGCCAATAACAACAGTATCACTTATCTTATTTGACTCCTGAGACTAACTAGCAGACTCAAAGTAAATCGTATCAAACTTGAAAGGAAATCCAAACAATACTACTGAATAAACGAGACACGGACCTGGCACAAGACTGGCCTACTAGGATTCTAGATATGTCCCATATCACCTTAGCTGATTGTTACGATAAGATATAGGTTCTTGATGGTTAAGTTAACTTCGGACTTGGCTTCTCATGGTCTACCCTTCTTCGTTGATTGCTCCGGAGAGATAAGATGAATTTACTGCTTGCGAGTAGTACTTCACTTCGGGTTACAACTAACTGAGCACTTCCTTCTTTCACGCCAGTTCATGCATGTGAAACTTGCAATTGCACTTCGCTGCCTCCACGAGGTATGTGCCGCTGAACTGGTGCTAACGAGGTTGTTGGTCAGGTTTACTCTCTTTCTCGATCCACCTTAGGCACATGTTCTTGTTGTTAACTAACAGGTTATGCAGATAACCTCTAAACAATGCATAACTTGTTATGCAGTCAATGTTGGATCTGCATAAGATGTTATGCAGTTAAACAATGGGTGATGCAGGGTATGTGTTGTTAACTAAACAGATTAAAGAAGAAACACAGTTTAACGTGGTTCGGCTATAGCCTACGTCCACGGGAGAAGAATGATTAGGGTTTCTTATATCAATGGAGGTTTTACAAGACGTGTATATATATATCCTATATATGCCACATATTCGTATAGATAGCAACATATCTAGAGAATATTTTCTTGCAGTGTAAGCCAATCATAAATAGAGAAACCAAATATTATCCTTTATTCCAACACTCCCCTCAAGTTGGTGCGAAGATATCAATGGAGCCCAACTTGGATAGAATTCCATTGAATTGCTTGACAGGTAAACCCTTAGTAAAAACATCTGCCGGTTGTTGATGACTACGAACGAAGGGAGTGCATATTACTTTGGCCAATACCTTCTCTCTAACAAAATGACAATCCACTTCTATGTGCTTTGTACGCTCATGAAAGGTGGGATTTGATGCGATTTGTATCGCTGCTTGATTGTCACAGAACATCTTAGCTGGCTGAGGTGACAAAAAACCCAAATCTTTAAGTAATGCTCGCAGCCAAACAATCTCACATGTTGTTGAAGCCATGGCTCTGTATTCTGCTTCAGCACTTGATCGAGAAACAACATTTTGTTTCTTGCTTCTCCATGTAACCAGATTACCACCAAAAAATATGCAATACCCTGTTGTTGATTTACGATCAACTGGACATCCAGCATAATCAGCATCTGAATATGCTGTTATACAGTAGCTAGAAATTGAATAGGCTTCATTCTTTGTCATCAAAACTCCTCTTCCTGGTGATCCTTTTAAATACTGTAGAATCCTAGTTACTGCATTCAAATGTTTAACACGAGGTGTATGCATATAACGACTGACTAAGCTTACTGCATGTGCTATGTCAGGTCTGGTAACAGTGAGATAAATTAACTTGCCTACTAACCTTTGATATGACCCAATGTCACTTAACACATCACCATCATCATCAAGTTTGTTGCCATTTTCTGTAGGAGTATCACAAGGCTTTACTCCCATTTTTCCTGTAGCCTTCAGCAGGTCCAACACATATTTTCTTTGATTCAGAAAAATACCCTTCTTTGAGTAAGCAACTTCTAATCCCAGGAAATACTTCAGTATTCCTAAATCCTTGATGTCAAATCTGGAATGAAGCATTGCTTTAAGATTTCTAATTTCTTGTTGATTGTCTCCTGTAATCACAAGGTCATCAACATACACTAGAAATATAGTTGTACCGAGATTACTTCTTTTAATAAACAAGGAAGAATCGGCAGAGATCCTTTTGAACTTATTCTGTATGAGTACTGAACTTAGCTTTGCATACCATGCACGTGGTGATTGCTTTAAACCATATATTGCCTTCTTAAGCTTGCAAACCATATTGCTCTCTCCTTCTCGAGGGTGTCCAGGTGGTATACTCATATACACCTCTTCTTCTAGATCACCTTGTAAGAATGCATTCTTCACATCCATTTGAAACAATTTCCAATCTTTATTAACTGCAAGAGACATAAGAACACGAAATGTATTCATCTTTGCAACTGGCGCAAAGGTTTCTGTGTAGTCTTCTCCATATCTCTGAGTAAAACCTCTTGCCACTAATCTTGCCTTATAACGCTCGACAGTTCCATCACTTATGTATTTAATTTTGTACACCCATCTACATGCCACAGTATTCTTCCCGGGAGGCAACTTGACAATATTGTATGTATTATTTACATCTAAGGCACGTAACTCATTCTCCATTGGTGCCCTCCATTTTGGATTAGACTTTGCTTCATTGTAGTTTTTAGGTTCTTGATGACTGGATATAGCACTTAGAAATGCAGAGTGTGAAGAACCTACATGATCATAAGTTAAATGTGCTTGTATAGGATACGCAGCGGAATGATATGTAAAGAAATCTTTGTATTTCTCTGGAGCCTTCTTCTCACGACTTGAGGTTCTGACAATTGGTACCACTGGTTGATGATCTTGTGGAACCATAACCTCAGTTTCTGGAACTTGATGCGGCACATCTTGTAGTCCTGTATTATCATCAGTAACACTAACATTATTGTCTGAAGCTTCTTCATGAACTGCTTCATTATGCACATCCAACACTGCATTAGGTAGTCCACCAACTCTACCCCATCACCATTATCTCTGTGGGAATCTGTTGCAGTAGGTATCTCATTAATAACTGGAAGTGGTGCCAAATCTGTATAACACTCCCCCTGAGACCGACTGCCAGAATCACACTGAAAATAAGCCACTGTTTCATCAAACACAACATCACGAGAAATCTGTAGCTTTCTAGTGGGTGGATGATAACAAATATATCCTTTCTTTGTAGATGAGTAACCAAAGAACACACTTAGTTTCCCGTGAATCCAGTTTATCACGATGCTTAGCCTGTAAATGTACATAACAACACAACCGAAAACTCTGAGATGAGAAATGCCAGGCTGATGTGTTTTAAAACCTCTAATGGAGATTTGAACTCAAGCACACGACTAGGCAGACGATTGATCAAGTAAGTGGCCGTCAGAGAACCATGAGACCAGAATTTCTTTGGAACATGCATCTGAATCATAAGAGCACGGGTTGTTTCCAGAATATGACGAAGTTTCCTTTCAGCAACACCATTTTGCTGTGAAGTACCAACACAGCTAGTTTGATGGATAATACCATGACTACGCAAATAACCTGGAAGAGGGCCTTTGACAAACTCAGTGCCATTATCTGATCTAAAAATTTTAACCTGTGCATCAAATTGGTTGCGTATCATACAATGAAAATCCGCAAATACAGATGAAACTTCAGTTTTGGATTTGAGTAAATAGATCCATGTAGCACGTGACCAATCATCTATAAAGATAACAAAATATTTATACCCATCATAAGCATCAATTGGAGCAGGACCCCATAAATCAGAATGAATTAATTCAAAAGGCATTGTAGCTCGAGTCACAGAGTTAGGAAATGGAAAACGAGATTGTTTAGAAAACTGGAAACATCACAGACTTGAGACTGAACAGAAAATGTGGGAAAAATCCTAGACAAAACACGACTGGAAGGATGTCCAAGTCTTTGATGATAAAGAAACTGCGGAGTTGATCTTTGAGTGAGACATGCCATGTCACTAGACGTAACAGGTACAATCCATGAGAAAAGATGCCTCTACCAATCGTCTTCTTCGTCTTTCGATCCTGAAAGATGACCGAGGTAGGGGTAAATGTAACATCACAATTCAGAGAATTAGTGATTTGACCAACAGATAACAACTGAGTAGGAAACGAGGGAACAACAAGTGCATTAGATGGCGGACAATCTGGAAAAAAATGCACTTTCCCACTGCCCATCACAGGAGCAGTAGAGCCATTAGCAACAGACACATTTTTATGAGAGCTGCGAATAAATGCATGAACTGACGAAGGATCATTTGCCATATGATCTGTAGCTCCTGAATCAATAATCCAAAATGGCGGTTGGAAACAGGCGTAGTAAGAAAGGCTAGCAGGTTACCTGAAGTATGGTTGGCCTTGCGCTTTCTTATTACCCAACTGGTGAAAGAAATCCTTCAACTGGTCTATGGTAAAGGATGAATTTCAGCTACAGCAGCTCGAGCAAGCTTATTTTTGTCAAAATTAGCTTTAAGATGAGGATAAATATCCCAACAACGATCCTTGGTGTGACCAGTTTTATTACAATGATCACAATGAAAAACTTCTCTCTTACCCTTAGCACGAGAATTCTTGTCCTTATCAAATGGCATGGCTCTGCGTTTATCATCTCTGGAGCTCAGAAGAGCACTGGATTCAGCAGCATCCAGGTCTACAATGCTTTTAGAAACAGGATTCATAACTTTCTTACGTGTCTCTTCACGTTGCGCACAGTCGCACAGACACTAGACAAACTTGGCAATTCAGCACTCATGAGAATAGTGCTTCTAAGAGATTCATACTCTGATGTGAGGCTACTGAGCACATCAAAAATTTATCCTCCTCAACCCTCTTCAAGAGAATTTTGGCATCAGTTGTATGAGGACGATATGTATCCAGTTCATCCCACTTCTTTTTAAATAACCAAAATGCTCAGTAAAACTTTTCGTACCTTGTGCAGCCTCAGCAATCTCACGTTTCAGCTCAAACACCCGAGCAGCATTATTCCGTAAGCCATACAGACTAGCAACAGACTTCCACAAATCCTTTGCAGATTCTGAAAACGAGAAAATTTCGAAATATGTGGTTCCATCGACTGGAGCAGCCACGTGCGAACCAGTTGATCATCAGCAATCCAATCTTCATACTTTGGATCTTTAGCATCTGGACAAGTACTATTCTCACCAATATACCCAGATTTTCTTTTACCCCCAAGAGCAAGAGCAGCAGCCCTAGACCAGCTGACATAATTGACATCATTCAGCAAGACAGAGGTTAAACGCAAACTAGTATTATGATCTGATTGTGCCATAGTAAACACACAGAGAAACGAAACTTGATTACAGAGAAACGGCCAGGATCGTTAACGATCCCCTGATACCATGTTGTATAACAGGTTATGCAGTATATGCATAATGTTATGCAGTCAATGTTGGATCTGCATAAGATGTTATGCAGTTAACAATTACAATTAACAAAAGATTAAAGAAGAAACACAGTTTAACGTGGTTCGGCTATAGCCTACGTCCACGGGAGAAGAATGATTAGGGTTTCTTATATCAATGGAGGTTTTACAAGACGTGTATATATATATACTATACATGCCACATATTCATATAGATAGAAACATATCTAGAGAATATTTTCTTACAGTGTAAGCCAATCATAAATAGAGAAACCAAATATTCTCCTTTGTTCCAACAATTCTCCATTGAATCTTCTCCTTTCATATCTGATATTATCATGCCTTCTCGTTAGCGCCGAGTAATGTCATTGAGTCGTCACTGCTACTATACGCCTCTCTGTATGCATTTCTTTTTTGGAAGTCTCAAGTTTGTCACTCCATCTTCAGGTACCTGTGGCTTGTAATTCAAATGGTTAAACAATTATAAAGACTGAATAACAGCAAGCTATAGATAATATACATATCGTCTTCAATGATAGTTTTAGTAATCTACGAAGAGAGGGTAAGAATACTTCCCTTTTTAGTAGTATTATTGGCAATGGGTGGTGTGTTTAGTTGCGAAGCGGATTGACGAGATGAGTCTGACGAACTGAGTTTGAGACGCTCTGCTCGCCGGGGCTGAACTGGTTGATGAAGTAACTAATTCCTTTTCCTCGTGGGTTGGACTATCTTCGTGGATGGACTATCTTCGTCAAGTACTATATCTTTTTCTTCGCATAAACTGGCGACGAAGCAGATGTTATTCGTATCTCTTCTTCTCGTATTTCTGGTGTTGTCTAGCTGACGAGTTGGGAAGTTGTCTTTGCAAAGTTTCTGACGAAGTTAATTTAACCATCGTGTGTCCTCTCTTTTCTCGTTGTCAGTTGGAGTTTGGGAAGCATAGAGTTTTACTTCGTATTCCATTTTTCTTCTCTGGAACTGTTGACGAAGTGAGTTTGGCTGCTGAACGGCTGAAACTTTTGCTTCACTCGTTACTTAATGTTTCGATGGACTGTGGTGGTTCTTGACAGATAATGATAGGAATTTGACTTCGCTGGGATGGTTGGTTGACGGGGTGAGAAAGTACTTCGCTGAAGCAATTCTTGCACGTAGTGAACTTGATGTTACTTCGCCTGAACCCACGAAATGACTTTTGCTGTAAATTCATCTGGAATACTATCTTCATCCAAACATCATCTTCACACTTGCATACTTGCTTCGCTTCGTCAAGGTTCTGCTTGGAGTTGTCTTCGTAAATTATCCTTTATCGCTGCAAGCAACCGATTAAGTCATTAAATAATCTAAAGAACTTTAGATAATTTTTGCAATACGAAGAGTGAAATCATTAGGTTTTGTTCCTTGAAGGAATCCCCAAATCAGTATCAAAATTTTGATATCCAATGCTTTCAAACTTTATGGAATGGGTTTGTAAAGTAAGATTCATTGAAATCAAATCTGCAATCGAAACTTGTTAAAAAAAACATGCGAAAGTCGAATTTCGATGAAGATCAGTTCACCAGTCTTGTAAACTCTTTCCAAAACATTGTTTTAAAATAACCATATCCAAAATTATATGAGTAGAATGAATAAATAAGAAGAGGATTTATCCCTTAGAATCAATTGTTGATGTAGCTTGGACTGATTTCCTTTTTGTTGAGAGTTGGATCTTCCAATTCGTTTATGTTTTTCAGTACCGCAACATCTCTTCCTCGTAACTTACTTGACCTGTTAATATCATTTGCTGCCTGAAACATGAAGTTTTCGCTCAAGTTTCCGTTTCTGCCCTTGAAGCTCACAGACCCAGTAAGCTTTGTTGAAGATTATAACTAAACTTCGCTGGAAATTTCTTGAATCAACAACATAAGGTTCAACCCCTCCCTGTTTCTAGCGCTAAAATAGAACTACGGAAAATTCATAGTCACACCCAATTCTTCATTTGTATACCAAATCCCAAATCTAAACATTTATTCACAATCCAAATGAATTACAAGTATTAAATGCGCTAGAATGAAAAGGAGACGCTTGATTTTTACATGGTTCGATCATAATTGATCTACATCCATGGTTCTTGACTATGATTCATTGATTTACAAGATGAGACTCCATTAATGATTTTTTGGAGCTCTCCTAGATCTAGTTTTGGGGAAGAAGATGAAGTTTGACCAAATAAAATCTAATCCCTTTCTCTCTCTTAAATATTTTCTTAAATATTAGAGAGTAGAAATGAATTTACAAAAATATCCTTCACATATAAATTAAAGAAACTAAGCTAAGATAATATGTACATAATTTTAGAGATGCTAAGTTACTCCTTCTTCCATATGGCGCCACGCGTCGAGTGTGTTTTTTGGTATCCACAGCCGTCTTAGGCATAGGGAAGAAAGGACGACCGGCCTAGGCCCAAAATTTGGAGGGGTCCAAAAATTACTATCTGTCCATTACACAATATAGGTTTGTCTATGTTATAATCTTCTGATAAACTTGAAGAACCGAAGACTATAACGTGACTAGGTGAGTATTTCTGTTAGGGCACAGTACATGTTCTTATTTCGTATATGTTTAGTACTTTAGTTTAGTGATTTCCCTATTTTTCTATTATAAAAATTATATTAATCCTTTGAAGTTTTTTCTTGTTCAAAAATCTAAAATTTTTAACTACAATCAGTCCTACATCACAAAACTTTTAAACCTGTTCTAGGCTTTCTATTCTCGTTGATATTGTTGAATTCTAAACTACACATCCTTAGTTACAAGATAATAACGAATTTGCATGCAGCTAGAACCTTAGGAGGGACAATATATAAGGATGATGGTTTTTTTTTTCTGGTACTGGTGGTACTTCATCAACCTTTTTGATCTTACAAAAATTTATTTTTAAATAAGAATCTTCATTAATTCTTAGTAGATTTTTATGTACATGATATTTTATTGATTACTTATTATCATTTAAGGAGAGGCCCTTTTCAAAATCTTCGTCCCAGGACTCCAAAACGTTAGAGACGGTACTGTCTGAAAATTTTCTGTTTAAACTCTACGTGCGGTATCTAATTATTACCTAGTAGGATGGTGGATAAATCAACTTACATATGTTGCTAGCTTTGGTATCTAACAACTCCATGAAGAGTGACGGTTTAATATTTACATGCTACACATCTGTATTATTTATAGCTGACCAAGATGATCTTATTACAAAGAAAAATACATAGAAACGAAGATGATCATAAGTAGTGGTGTCCAATTAGTACTTGAATAATATTACTTGACCGCCACGGCGCCATGATCTTATTCTATGATATATACTTTTGAGGCAACCATATACATCAAAAAAATTAGTCGTACCCACACTACACCAAATCTAGGTTTTACGAACAATGTGTTTCCTAACTAATTTTTGTATGGTAACACATATGATCTATTATAATTCTAGTAACTCTTATAAAGAGTTAGCAAATTAACCAATAGTTACTATAATTAGGAATTAACTTATAAAAACTATAAATAACGATTCCAAATTGTGAGTTCTTTAGTTATACAAAACTAACACATCTCTACTAAGTAACTAATATCAATATTTCTACCCATAACTACATGTATCCTAAAATCAACCCCATCTTTATAATTGTTTACAATTTTCTTTATAACACACTTTCACATATCTCACACATTGATTTTTATTTTGAATAACTAGAAAAAAAAAAGGTTTTACCTAAATACCACCCTCATTTTCCCTAAGGACCACTCATAGTAAAAAATAAAATAATTTTCCACCCAATTTGAAGTGGGTAATAAAAACCCACCCTCCTCCCAGCTATCACCTGTGTATACTCCGCATTCACCACCTTCAATTTACTAACTATGGCATAACCATGAAGGTCTTAATTTCATTGGATTTAAGTTTTTGTTTTTAATCTTAATTTTCAATCTGAATCACCAGTTTGATATTACAAATAAAATTAGGCATTACTTCTATTTAATTTAGATCAATTAGGTTATAATTTTCAAGAGACAAATCAAATTTTCATTGTAATCTTATTCACTATTCCATTTCCAGGGCATTCCCAATTTGATGTTATATGATTTGAAAACGTTGAATCTAAGATCCATGGATAATTATATATAGTATTAGAAGAGGCATGGGGAATGGTGATGATGGTACTGTTGTTGCAAGTGGGAGTGGTTATGACTTAAAAAGTATTAGGATGATTTTAGAGAAGATGAATTTGCATTACCCACTCTAAATTAGGTCACCAACTAATGTGTATTTAGACTTTGAGTGGTACTTAGGGAAATCGTAGGTGGTATTTAGGTAAAACCAAAAATAAAATGAATTTCTAAGTTTCTTAAATTTCCTGCCTGGAACCGATTGATAATTATAGAACCCTAGAATAACTTAAGTCCAAGAACCAATGGATGCGGGAACCGAAGTTTAGTTCCATTTTTTAACCAAAATTTTAGTATAAGAGCCAATGGGTCCAGCGTCCACGGTCCACACTCCATAGAACCAAAGCAATATTACAGGTGCTTGTACAAGAAAGAACAAATGGTCGAAAGAAAACCTAATGGGAACTTTATTTAAAATCAGTTGAATAAAAGCCTGTGCTCCAGAAAAAAACCACTCTAAGCTTCCCTTATTTATCTAATCCGTTTTACCTTTGATTTTGTGTTATCTCTACGACCAGGTGCAATCGAAAGGTTCAATTTCTTCTTTCTTCTTTCGATCGTAGCTCTGGTTGTAAGAATTGTGTGGAACCTGTGAATTGTGGTAGAAAGATTATTCAAACATAGACAAACATTTCAATACAGGACTGTTGCTTTATATAGCAGATAGACTCAACAAATGACTCATGGACTTCCTATACAGCTAACTCTTAGCTGTCATCTAGCTGTCACCAAGTACAGATGGAAGCCCTCCATTGGTGCATTACATGTCATACATATTGACAGGTCACAACATCATAGGTTGTTCTAACATTCCCCTCAAACTACTGCATTCATAGTGTAACTTTGATGCATTAGTTTGCTAATCAAGCACTGTGGCCTGAAATACCTGTAACTGGATATGTCAAAGAGAAACTGCACATGGAAAGTCTTCAGATACTCTACCAGATGTAAACAGCTGCAGCATTATCACTTGTAGGCTTTGCAAATCTAGATTAAGAAGCTTGTATGCATGCCAGAAGGAGCTGGGGAAGGATCAACAGTGTCTGTTGACACAACTTTGGCAGGAGCAATTGTAGTTGAAGTAGCATTCCACCTCAAACTCTAACTGATCACTTTAGTACTGCATCAGGTTGCTTTAAAGAATAGAAAAGTTGCTCTGTACACATTAGTTGCTGAACCATAAGAAAGATGACCCTTGTATGTTGTTAAGAAGAACTAAAAACTATTATTGTAGATGATATACTGCATAACTTGGTTTGAAGATATTGTTGAAGCATATGTTATGATGTTGATGCAGAAGAAAGCCAAACCATACAAACTCGAACTGTGTCAACTCTTGAACTTGATCCATGTTGGCGCAATGCGGAAGTGTGATGGGTTTATGGAAATAAAATTAGGGAAAGAGTGGTTGGTTAATTGAAAAGTGAGGCTTATATTAATTTGGAAATGAAAATATTACAAAGGGAATTTTTAGTGTAGCACTTTGGCTCACTATGTTTATGAACACTTTGGCTCTTACTACTTTAGCTCTCACTCTCACTCACTCTCAACTCACTTCAGTTTGATGGTTTGGAAATGAACCCCATCGTTGCCTATTTATAGGCCAAGTTAACCGACCATGAGAACACTCTAGGCACCGAAGGTTCTAGACTATATGTGGACCGACTTTACAAGAACTGTGTAGAAAGTGTTCTCTCTAGAAAACACGTAAGTAAAAGACTAATTAAGAATAGTCTAGATACTGAATACTCTAGATCATAGACGAAGATGCCAGAGAAAGAAGTGAAGTAAGGTAGCTCCCTTTTGGGCTGGACTAATTTAGATTGTTCTGGGCTTTTCTTCTTTAGGACGTGTACACTCTTTAAGATCACAAATTAACTTATATTTTTAACAGATCCATCTGCTATTGTATCAACAACAGTAGTTGATCCCCTGTAAAGCTTTCTCACAATAATAAATCTGACTTGTAATACTTGGATCAGTGCACCTTACTCAAGGGAAATCATTCACAGTCTCTAGTAGTACATGTACCAGTATCATCTTGAAGTATTAACAACATATAGAAATCCAAGAGATATTCCCCCTCAAACTGAGCACTAATATAGTGCAAAGTTTATCATCTGTGACTGTAATATAGAAATCCAAGCTTGCAGCTGAACTATGAAGGCCAGAAACTCACAAAGGTCGATGCAGCATCATTACAGAGCATCATATGTATCTCTACAAATACTTCTCCATCACAAATCTATGACTACAGAGTTGCACATAATTTGGAACATAGTGAATGAGAAGACGACATTTATGTTGGAAAGAAATATATACAATGGAGGAAAACAATGGATGTAATACCAAGTTTTCACCAATGTGATGAAAAATCACAGATGTTCTCTAAATCGCGATACAATGTAAAAAGTATCCACAAATTGATTGTCACAATCACTATCTTGGAACTATGAATAATATGCAAATCAGATCTGAAAAGTTGAGAGTACTTATCTTGAAGTAATAATGAGTTTGCATCTTGATGAAGCAAAATCGCTAATTGAATACGAGTCTTCATCCATTTGAAGAAGAATCACACAATTTACAACTCTTCATCAAAAAATATCTAAAGAGAAACTGACTAATGTAGATCTGAAATCTAAAATCAACAGAAAACAAATGAAAAGGAGATTGAAGACAGTCGGAATGCCTCTAGAAGTTGTTGATGATGGCGGTGGTGGAGGTGGTGTAAACAAAAAGAAAACTAGGTTTGAGACAGTCAAGATGCCTCTTCTGGTTGTGTAAAGAAACAAAAAAGTAGGTTTGAGATGGTGATTTGTGAAGTGAAGGTGATGAGGTTGTATGTGTACGAGAAAGTCGAAATTTCTCTTCAAGTTTGGTTGTTGATTTGTGTTTTGTGATGTTGCAGGTAGTAATTGTTGTGAAGATGGTGAATTGAAGATGTAGTTATAGTGATTGTTGTTGTGGTAGTAATGGTGGTGGTAGTGAGTTGCAGGTGTAGTTGAGTAGCAACGGAGGTTGAAGAAACTCCATTACTGGAGGTTGAAAGGTACAGGATCAGAACAGAGAAGTTAGAATTCCCCTTTGGTATCTGATACCATGTAAGAACTGTGTGGAATCTGTGAATTGTGGTAGAAAGATTATTCAAACAGAGACAAACATTTCAATAGAGGACTGCTGCTTTATATAGCAGATAGACTCAACAAATGACTCATGGACTTCTTATACAGCTAACTCTTAGCTGTCATCTAGCTGTCACCAAGTACAGATGGATGCCCTCCATTGGTGCATTACACGTCATACATATTGACAGGTCACAGCATCATAGGTTGTTCTATCACCGGTGACATACTAAAACTCTCCGACCTAAATTGAGATATGTATCTCAATTTCTTTTCTGTTTTCGTTTCAAATATGGGGTTTTTGATTACTTTGAAATTGGTTTAGTGCATGTTGAAATATGATTAAATTAGATCCTTTTATAATGTGGGTTTGATTCCATCTATTGTTATTTGGTAGTTTTTCTTAAGATCCGCTCAAAACTGTGATTGTTAGATTATTTTATAGGTGAGTTTGATGGGGTTTATATTATTCTTTCTCTCACGTCGTTATAGACTGACTACTTTATGACGTATGGCTACTGAAAGAGAAGAACGATGATATTCGTGACATAAAAGAGCAGGCGGAACATGAGCCGTTGGGTGGGAGTAAAGCTTTTAATCTTCCTGCAAAAGAACCATTAGCCTTTACCAAGGGTGGTGGTGTTTTATGTTTCGATTATAGATCTCTCGACATTTATGATGCAACAGGTTCAACCTTAAAAAAAACTTGTGGATTTTAGTGCATTTAATAAAATATTATCACACAAGAACACCTTAATTTCTTTGAAAGAATTGGGAGAAGAAGATATAAAAGTAATGTAGTCAGCTGAAGTTGAGAAGACTGAAACCCGTGATTTGTCGACAAAGCAGCTAACAAGATGACATCCATGGATACACTTATGAACTGGTAATCTTTTCTGGGCTTCTGAAGTAATATTCATGTCATTATATAGATTTATGTGTGTTTCAACTTGTAATTGCATAAACCTATACTCATTGTCTTAATGAGTATCATGTAAAGCTTTATTGCTATGTGAATGTGTAAATTGTTGCTACTTGATCTAATTGCAATTGGAGAATAGGTGATGCATACTTTGGTAATCCATTCTGTTCGTATACATTGGAGTTGAATAATATGGGATCCAAATTTGAACCTCTACATCTCATGTTTAAGGTAGAATCACTTTCATATCATAGAATTGGTAGTTTGAATAGAGAAAAACGCTAAAGAAGGTCATTATTCATCAATAAGTTTCACGGGAACAATATAGTCAAGTAGTCAAAGTTATGTGTGATAGTGATCATAATTTTTGATTCAAGCTACCTTAATACAACTACAACCCACATGTATCCACAATTATCACCATTTGGATGACATGATCTTGCATTGACAGAAGCTAGAAATACCGAAAACATCACAAACAAAACAAACAATACGCTCTTCTTTTCCATTGTATCTTGCTATGCTTTTTTCTTTGTGTTATCATTTTTTTGGTTGAATACACAAAAAGTTTGTTTTGGCATATATATAGTTCGACTGGGCAGGAAGTACGTGTGATTCATTTTTTTTGCTCAAGTACTTAATGCATGTTCAAATTTCAACAACCTTAACCTCTCTATTGATAGTTAATTAATTCATCTTACACACACAAATTACGTCAGTAGTAACATCATTCATGCATTATCAATGGTGATAATTCAAATTGAGACGGCTAATTACAACAGGGTCTGATATTCATGTTTGTTAGTTCTTCACTTCACGTACGCACATTGTGCATGCATTTGCATTTTCTCGCAGCACGCACGCATCTTCTTTTTGGTTAGTTACCTGACAAAAACACATGAGAACTTCTATCATATTCACGGAACCGCTTATTATTTATGGCCAAAAATGATACCTACTGGGGGGTGCCTTAATATCGAACCTTAACTTGGCACCTTCCTACTACAGGGGTAGAGAGACTGAGCCATATTGCCTACTAGGCTGGATCTTAAAGGCTGCCTGAGATGGAACTCAAATTAAAATTATGGAGCTGATTTAATTTGGGCGGTAGCGACTGGTTTTTGTCCTTCAGTAATTTTAATTGGACCACAATGACAATTTTGAGCACGGATGCGAAATGCGGATCAATGAACAAATTGGGAAAGTAAACAGATTTTGGATAACAATGCAATCAATACACAAATTATGAATCACTTAACAGATGTTGGATCATAAGATAAAACTATCTGGCATGGTTTGATTCACTGTGGAAAATGTATGTTCGGTGACAATAACATATGTTAGGTTAAGTTTCTCTTTTTTATGTGCTTTTACTAATTTTTCCGTTGCGGCGGTAGATTTTGATTTATATTAAGTACTTGTTCATGCCATCAGGCAAATCTTGAACCACAAGCGTAGATTTAAGGTCAAAAACTCAAAGAGTTTATTTTGGTTCATGTTTGTCTTCATATTAGTAGATTTAAATCTGAGATTTCTTTTCGTTTAAACTCAATGTGTAGTGTCCAGTTAACTCGATCTCTTGGGTAATTTTATAAGAACTCCTGCAATCGTAATAGTAATATATAATAATCTCGAGAATTTGGGAGAATAAAACCATCGGTGTACCCAAAAGAGAAAAGAACATTGATTTATTCCAAAAGGACGAACTAATAGTACCTACCTAGCTAGTAGGATGGTAGATAAACTTTGGTATGTATGAGGACCTTGTTAATTTATTTCTGTTTTTGTTCATGAATTTGTTCCCATGTAGATATTGATATCAATTGGTTCTAGCCCTGCAGTAGATAATTTTGGACTATTTATTTGGTGGACATTCGTATCATGTGAAAAAATCCACAAAAAAGTTAGGCTTGGCGCTTGGATGGAAGTGTTTCTTTCATTCTTTGTATAGCCATGGATGCTTAGTTCCATGATCTGTCTTTCTGCTAGGGTAAGTACTGTCATTCTTAATTCCATAATCTGTCTCTGTTTCTTCCAGGTTAAGTGTTGGAAAATATTTATAGCAAGATCATAAGAATATACCCAACAAGTGATAGACGATATACAGCTTTAGTATCTTACTCCATGAAGAATGATAATTTATTTTTTACGTGGTAAATATCTGTATTATTTATTTCATACCATGATCTTATTACGATGGAAAATACAGAGAAACGAAATGACCATAAGTTATGGTGATCGATTAGTACTTGACCATAAGTTATGGTGATCTAATCGAGGAATATTACTCGACCATGATCTTATTCTAGAATACTTTAGATACCAACATAATACAAATTAGTAACCATAGGGGTAATTACGCACAGGTTCCCCAAATAAATCCATCGCAAAAAAAAGGGTCACAGCAGTGGTGTGTAAACCATCCACAGCTAAGATTCCATCCGTGACATGATGATGCACTAACAGAAACTAGAAAGACTGAAAACATGACAAACAACACAAAGTATATATTCATAGCGGTCTTTCTCTCCATTATCTCTTTCTAATGATCTTTTGAGTTGTGGTGTTTGTTTCTCTACATTAGCTTGCAAGGGCATTTATATAGTTTGATTGGGCACAAGTGATTCATTTTTATTTTTTTTGCATTAGTCCTTAATGCATGTTCAACCACATTAACCGCTTTATTCATATTTCATTAATTTATCTAACAGACATTAATCACGTAACTGCTAGCACCATTCATTCATTGTGGATGGTGATGATTCGAATTGAGACGGATGGAATACAAGAAACGACAACACCAGGGTTTGATGATCAAATGGATCGGTTCTACATTTCACGTGTGCGCATATGGTGCTTGCGTCGATGTTTGGTCTTAATTTATTTTACATTTTCTCGCACTACACAACTGTAATATTATGATCGATCAAATAAACATCATCTTGCAAACTTTAATAACGACACCAGTAGAACCCTTTATACATTTATTTTTTTTCCTCATGGGTAATTCATTTATTTATTTATTTCTCATGGGTAATATATTGAAAGAATGAAAGAATACAAAATTCACTACCTAAAAAAGCTAAAACAACTGTTGGAACAGTTAACTTGAAAGTTTTACCAGAAAACCCAATTACATTCCTAGCTTTCCATAAACCCCAACGGACCGATGCTGGCAGTCTTTTCCAAAGTTTAATACCCTGTATAAAGAGGGGAGAATTTTTCCATCTAACAATAACATCTTTCAAAATTTGAAGCAAGGAACCACCAACAAGAACCCTTTATTCATTATGTGATTCGAAGTGTCTATACACGTACAAACCCTATTCACTTATCAAGGACACATCAATTGAAATGCCAAGTTACTTAATTAGTCTGTATATTGTGTATGGACTATTCTAATCATGCCAATATATTACTAAGTTCTAACACTACCATTACCAACAACAAGAAGAACTTCATAAAAAGATCCGGAGCAAAATTAGTACCATCTTTAGAATGTTGAATTATAGTAGGTGTTGAGATATTTCGATACCAAACTCAAACATTGAGACAGCTGAAATACAATCATTCTAAGGTGTTGTTAAACCTCATCATCCTACCTTTACATGTCATTGCACGCCAAGTAATTCCAGCTTTGCCATATCATCACAGTATACTAACTAAAGGTTGACATGCACCTGCAAACTCTTCTTAACTATGAGTTCGATTTGCCAACTTCAAATATATGGTCAGCAATAAATTTTATTTTAGTTATGATCATAAGGTTGAAAAGATACCAATGAAATATTTTGTGTACCGCTATCATGTAGCTCTCCATTTTAAGAGGTGGGTACCAGAAGTAGATAAAAAATTTATTTTCAATTTTTACTCTAAACTTAATTTTTGTATGTAGACGAACCGGGTGTGTCATGTGTATGCTCAAGGTAACTCGTAGTATATATATGATGATCAAGACGCTACCTTTGCCTTGCGATATCTAGAGAAAAGGAAAAACGAAAACCCGTGGTTAAAACTGAAAACAAGAAAAAAGCACAATGCCGAACGACATTACAGTATAGTAGTAAACTCATCTGTCAGTCACAAACGCAGTATGTTCTTGATCTTCCTCGAACAAAGGTATTTGGTTATACACTGAAAAACCGTCCATGAATGACAGTCTCCCATACCCTGAAGTTGCATCCACCAAATCTCTTATACGCGGTAGCGGGTACGGATCACTCGGACATGCTTTATTCAAATCAGTAAAATCGATATAGATACGAATTTTACCATTCTTCTTTGGAACAGGTACGATATTAGACAGTCAGTGAGGCTACTGCACTGGTCGAATAAATCCTTCCTCCAATAGCTTTTCGACTTCTGCGGTGACTTCATCTTTTTTGCTTTCCGCCATATTCCTAATTTTCTGACGAACTGGATGGAACTTCTCATCGATATTCATCCTGTGGAAGGCTACATTCGGATGTATCCCAGGCATCTCAGCAAACTCCATGCGAAAACGTCGGTGTTTGCCCTTAGCAATGTAATCAAACCATCTTGTTCGTGTGCAGGAAGATCTACCCCTACGAACGTTGTTTTGTGCTTATCATCTCCAATCTGGACCTCGATCAGTTTCTCAACTCTTGGGGTTCAGCTGCGTCCTCTACCATATATGATTCTGGAGGGAGAGGATTCTGTAATTGCTATTTCTGCTCGACTCGTATAATTTGGTTCCTGCTAACTTCTGACTTCTTGTACTTATCCATAGCACTTTCGTGACACTTGTGGGCATCCATCTGGTCGTTTCTAACTTTCACGACTCCTTCAAGGGTAATAAACTTCAGACATTGATGATATGAGGATGTGACTGCACCGATCTCATCCATCCAGTCTCGTCCTACAATCGCATTGTAGGGAGCTCGACAATCAAGCAACAAGAAATTGCCTAAAATGGACTTGTCAGCGACTATTATAGGTATCTTCACTTTTCCAATCGCCTTTGTAACTTCGCCACTGAAACTGATAATTGGATTTTCATCCTCTTTGATCAAGTCGTATTGGAGATTCATAGAGGAATAGGCTCCTGAAAACAGCACGCTCACCGAGCTTCCTGTATCCACTAGAATCTGGTGTACACGAAACATGACGATCCAAGCAGTTATAACGATAGCATCATTGTGGAGAGCATATACACTTGTTTATGGGTGAAAGTCGTTTCTCCTGATTTTAGTAATTTTGGGTGTGTGAGTGAGAAACAAATATAAACCCTAAACAATGTACTGCACGGGAGTACTTTTGATTCGAGAGATCAATCTGTACAATCCTGGCCTAAACCAAGAAATGGTCGTTCCAGGCTTGCTTCGGTCACAAAGTGAAGGAGAAGGGTTGGTCTTAGGTAGGAAAACGAAGAAAGTGTTCAGACCATAATAGTTGATTCTGGAAATGTGGGTGTTTCGTGACTTGTATAAGAAAGTTGAACTGGCTAGCTGAATGAAAAGCTATCAGATGATTTCGGGACGTTGTATTGTTCTTTTGACCAAAACTTGTTGTTTGGTGGAAATAGGTGAGACCTATTTATACAAGTTGCAAAAAAACGTACCCTGGTCTCGTAGGAAGTGGAAATGATTGAGTGGTGGAAGAAGGGAGTAACGGGTAACTCCTGGAATTTATGTTTCCATAGTGAAGGATACGTTTACACCATTGCTTCTTGCCATTACTAACATCCCGCTTTATGACACTTTCCTCTAACAGGCGTACTGCACGCCACACGTTGTAAACCACCAGACCAATACCCTGATGAGTATCCCCCAGTTTGTGACATGTTTTGATGTCTCGAGTGTTTTCGTGGAAAACATGTAGCACTTTGCTACGTGTGGCAAGTTAAAATTGAGAGGCTTGCCGCAAGCAAATAGCATGTGATGCTAGGCTCGTTTTGGCTAGTCGCCTAAAACTTGTCACGAGCTCACCGGCTCGGTGTCTAACTTTGATGGCCGAGATTGCATCTTATGAAATAAGGGTAGTCGTTGATTGTGGCTACCTTATGTTGGCGCCTGATAATTGCGCAGCGGTGTTTTGGTGTACGCCAGTGGTATTGGGGAATGACTCGTGCATGTCAGTGGAACGGGGGTGCAAATGGTGCTCGGCGTAGCCATGGCCATTGGATTTAGGCGGCTGGTCGCCTAAAAGTTGCTACAAGTCTATCAATTCGGTGGCAAACTTGAATGCCTGAGGTTGCATCTCAGGAGGATGGATAGCCGTCGATTATCGCTACCTTCTGTTGGCGCCTAGTAATGGCGAAATGGCATTTTTAGGGCATGCCAACGGCATTGCGGCATAGCTGGCATGGCTCGTGCAAGTAGTGCCTGGCGTAGCCATGGCCGCTGAATTTAGGTGGCTGGTCGCCTAAAAGTTGCCACAAGTCTATTAGTTCGGTGGTGAACTTGAATGGCTGAGATTGCATCTTAGGAGGAAGGGTAATCGTCGATTATAGCTACCTTCTGTAGGCATTGGCGCCTTTAACGCGCAATGGTGGCGTTACGGCATGGCTGACATGGCTCGCATGGCTCGTGCATGCCATTGGTATGTCGCGCCTGTGGCATGGCGACATGGACAAAGCTGGGATTGGGTTCCGTGACCAATTTAAGGTTTGGCATTGTGGCCGAAGTTAGTGTTTGGCACTGCGGACGAAATTAGGCGTCGTGGCCAAATAGGGATTTTATGTCGTGACCAAAGTTTAGGGTTTGGCGGCATGGTCAAAAGACACCGTGTTGTGTATGCTAATAAGGTTAATTTAGTCCGACTCGTAACAATATTTATACTCGGTCCTAGTTATCGAGTCGAGTATGATTTTTGCTCTCCTCCGATCCGTTTTTTCTCTCCCTTTAACAAAAATTTTACTCAACTAGCATGCATAAACTACAGATTTTTTATTCTTTTTTCCAGTTCATATTACATAATCAATTTAAGATTCTACAACATCTCTTGAACTAGAAATAATCATCTTATTCAATTGAAGCTTTTTTATTGTATAATTAATACGAATTTACTAGGTAGCTTTTCTTTAGATTGGCGGAAAGCTATATTATTCCTCATCCGGTAAACTTTCTCCCTTCAATTAGCTTGCAAAATCAAACACATAAATCAGATATTATAAGTGCCATGTACATCATTCCTAATCACAATAAAGTACAAAGTTGTTTAGCGTCTCGGGAAAGAAAAACAAAAAACATTTCAGATCATGCGTTTTTTAGATCTAGATAAAGATCATTTTTAGGTTTTACATAGAATGTATACTTACAAGAGTGTTACGGTGGCTATGATCCAATGGTGGATGTTTATAGTACGCGAGACCACAGACATCACTACACCAAAACCAGGATTTTGTAACAGTGCAACCTGTCACAGTTTATTTTTCAGTCACAGATACACCTGTGATAAGTCCTGCAACAATTATAACTGTTATTAAATTTTGTATTCGTGATAATAATTAGGAATATTAAAGTCTTTTATTAGTCACAATAATATTTGTTAACAATTATACAAACAATCACAATTATAATTCAAATCGATGATTCTACCCAAATATTTCACCACATCTAAAACAACCCCAAAATTATAACACTTTGAATTTTACTTGTCACTAATTTTCCCACATTTGTACAAACTAACAATTATATTTCATTTCTATAAATCAAAATACATTTTTCTTTTTCTTTTTAATTTTCTTAATATTAGAAAACAGGATCAAGACCAAGTCAACAAGTCATGACTTTATAGAAATTTGACTTTGACATATCTGCTTCTTCCGAAGACGGTGAAAAGTACCAGACTACCCTTATCGAAACAAGTGCAATAAAAATTCCGAAGACTGTGAAAACGACCAAACTACCCTTATCGGAAATAAGTAAAGTAAATATTACATACTGTGAAAATGACCATATTACCCTTAATGCAAAAAATGCAGCAAAGTATTATGCATACTGTGAAAATTACTAGACTACGCTTATCAGAAATAAGTGAAGTAAATATTACAGACTGTGAAAATGACCATACTACTCTTAATGGAGATTAGTGCAATAAATATTACAGATGGTGAAAATAACCATACAACCCATATAAGAAATAAGTAAAGAAAGTATTACATACAAGGTTGTTGTGACCATGTTTGTTGTAGTGGTCGCAAAAAGGTCTTTGTCTCTTGTTGGTATCATTCCCAGCGTTGGATGTAGTCCCGGGATTGGAATAATGCCTTGGATTTGGTCTAGCTTGTTGTGATTCCTCCTGCCTTACAAGATTGTATAGCTTTGCTGCAGATGGCATTGGATCCATTAATAGGCATTGACTGCGGAGAGTAGAAAAGCGGTCATGAAGACCCTGAAGGAATTCCATTGAACGATCTTGATTGTGGTGATCTACAAAATCCTTGCCTGCTCCACAAATGCAAGGGACGAGACGCCTGAATGAATCCAGTTCATCCCAGAGAGACTTGAGCCGAGTGAAATACATTGCTACATTCAGATTTCTTGTTTCAATGAAGATATTGATTGTTTGAGAGCAAAAAGCTTCACTAGTCCAAAAGGGGCTATAAATGACAAATGAAGTCTGTTAAAAAACACGATTTATCACGATTTTTATCTGTTATTCGAACCGTTATTTATTTGGTGTGACTCTTTATAAATGACAAATAAAAAATGTTATTAAATATGACGAATAAAATTTGTGACTTAAAATCACATACAGAATCTGTTATTAAGTATCATGGGTATTGTACGTAAAATAAAATAACGGTTAATATTTGTCATACTTAAAGTATTTAATACCACGGTAATTGTATGTTAAATTTAATGACGGCTAATATCCGTCATAAGGGAGGTTCCGTCACTTTCTGGTATAACTGAAATTCGTTGAGATTCAAATTCAAATGCATTCAAATCTGGTGTATCCGAAACTGATTTTGGTGAAATCAATTAGTCCGCTACAAAATTAAAATTATAATTTCAGTTGAATGTGAAATTGATTTTATTAATTATCCAACATGACATCGAAGAAAACAAAATCTTCAAATACAAATCCAAAGATAAATAATACATACTGGAAATTAGAACTGAATTCAATCTACATCCGCCTTGCCACTCTAATTTACATAAGCTTTTGGCCAGTTATCATGTCACCACTTGAAACATCCCCAACTAATACATCATCTCTATCGCATAACATCGCCCTTGGATCAATGATTTCATCCATTATGCATTCATAGTTGCCATCAATCACAGCTTTTCACCATCAACATATACAGATGCTGCCAGTCTTTTCCTTAAGTTCCTCAAAATCAGAGACCAAACGTCAATGTTGTTGCTGGGATTCCAGTATCCTATACAACAAGAAGTTAGTTTTAAGATATCATAATCTCTATCTCCTAATTTGAGTCAAACTTAAATGACATACGTTCAAAGGCCCAATGAACTGTAACTGACAACTTACATACACAGTAATGAGTGAGGTTTCTTAACGATGACTACATAGTATAATGCAGAAGCCCCCCAAATCTTAAATGCATGACTGAGTTTTATAACCTGTGACACTTGTGATGAGGATATCATCAACACAGGTACCCGTTCCTTGACTCTTATACTTCTGAAACTTGTCCAGTTTGTGATGCCAAAGATAGTAATGAGCTAAGGGACCAATACCAATACCACAGAAAAACTGAATGAACTTTAATTGACAATTTGACAAACACGGTAATGAGTGAGGTTTCTTAACGAGGACTCCATATAATGTAGAAGCCCCCCAAATCTTGCTTCATCAGATAGTATTCAAACCACAAAGCAATAGAGTATTCAGAAATCTCACTCTTTGTGCAAGTAAAATCAAGAAATCATAGAGCATAAGTACATAATTTCCATTAATCCTGGATATAAGATTGAAGGTTCTTACGTGTTTCCCTCTAATACATGGCCAATACTACTAATTAAGGCTTAATATGGACTAATATAGGAGAGACATACTGGCTGTTAACAACCTGTAAAGTTCAGGACATGCATCATAGTTTTCAATAAGTAGACCATTTAAATTTCTGAATTTCAGTAGTGTAGGTACTAGTGTTACCTGCTGATAAGATCTATTAGGGATATGATCATGTACTCCAGTATTGTATTTCTGTCTATCAGCATAACTTGCAAATTACTTGTATCATGATTCATGAAGAATTACAGAATTCAAGTGTAGAAAATTAAAGTTACTTAAAAATGAAGGAGACAAATATTTTCCATAAACTTCTTTGTTAACACCTAATTTACTACTAGGGGTGGATAAACCATTTCCGATGAGGCATGCTGATCAGCTGATGAAGCATCCATTAATCAATTTAGGGAAGAAGAGTCTCGGTGACTCTGTTTCTGAGAAGGAGAGAAGAAGAGGCCGAAGTGATAGGTGTGGGCTGCGAGTGCGATGCTTAGTTAGGGTTAGGTATTTTATTTTTTCAATCAAATGGCTGAGATTCATTCTAGGATAGAAAATCTAAGAACTAGCATGCTAGGGAATATTGGGCGGGTTGGTGGGTCGGTTCGGGTGAAGGAAGTTCCTACCCGCAACCGACCCAACATACGATGGGTTTTCACGTGCCTCACCCATAGTCGACCCATACCTAAGTGGGTCGGTTCAGGTACGGGTATTTTTTGACGGGTGTGGGTCGGGTCGGCGGGTCGAGTCGGTTATGTGCAGCCCTAACCATAATTACATCAAAAGAATTAAATCTATTCCTATAAATTAATTAAAGAAATTAAAACTAATTACATCAATATTATTCTTTGCATGTACTAATCTTGTTTTCATATTCTTCATTGCACTCATTCAATCACATATTATTCTTTGCATGTATTAATCTTGTTTCCATATTCTTCATTGCATGTATTTAATATGTGTTAATATTATTATATATTTGTATGTGTTAATATAGCATCACAAACTAACCATCTCGGGATCCGTGGGATATTTAGATAATCTAGTTAATTTGGGCAGGTTTTTCATTTAACAAATGTTTTACAAGTATAATTAGAACCCAAGATTTGAAAGAACACCGGAAATGTAGTATATACTGTAGTTCATTTCTTAAAATTAATGCCATTCGGATATACTCATCATCTTATTACAAAGCAATATATGCTACACAAGTACGACCACATTGGTGACATGATGCTGCCCTAACTGAAGATAGAAAACCCAACGTATCACAAACAGCACAAACAATATATACATTGATATCCATCTAACCACCAGTTTCTTCTGCGAAGGAGATCATACTGAACTCTTCTTCTGCCAGATCAAAAGCGACAATATATATATATTCTTTGGATGGTCTACCAAATGAAGAGCTTTGTCGACAAATACGCTTGGATACTCTGGATGTAGTTTGTATGCCATTTTGCTGATGTCTCTCCACCATTTGCCACCTCCAAGAGTGTATATACATAAACCCGTTCTTGGTGGATTTTAACAACCTTGTAATCATTTTTGCAAGGAAGGTAAAACAAATGCAAGGTGAAGATAATCCAATGATCCAAATATTCTATCACTCAAGACTCTTTTTATATATAACAAGGTTACATTAAACAGGTTTATCCATGTAAGTTCGTATTTGACATCTGAACAAATACAAACCGCACCATTCCAAGGACCATATATAAATTCTATAACATTGGGATTATCCATAGGGATCAAGTAATTGATCCTTTTCTGTTTCATGAAGTGTTCAGATGGAGCATATTTAGTACAATATAACTGTTTCTTCCTTTTAAGAAAGTCATAAATAGAGAACACCAAACTCATCTCACCAAAATCAGCACAGGCATAGTTCATTTCATACACACGGCGTTGATACTTTTGAGCGAACAACTAATAGTAATTGATGATCTTTTTCCAAGTTTTACATACTTTTTTGCAATGGTAAATCGACTTGCTTAGTAAACACGGGAAATTGTCTATAATGACATATGCAGGGAGTAGGTTTTCCATGTAGAGAACGCAGTAGGTAAAGAACTAGGCTTGCGAACTGATCAATCAGAGAAAATTGGGGTCTCATCCTTAAAGATAGATGGTACGGCATTGACCTAGGCTTAGATTTTGATGCACAACTAAGTTCATCAGTCAAAGACATTTACAGCATATATTCATGGCTGTCCCAAACATATGTAACTCAAATATGACTGAATCAAGAAAAACTGCCTAATTCCTGATTAGACAAGGATTACCTCGAAAAACACAAACTAAGAAAAAAATGAAATAAGAAGGCACACAGAATAATATAGGAAAATAAGCATACAATTATAGTACGGATGGAAGTATCACTATACCAAATCTAGGTTTTACTAACAATGTGCTTCCTAACTAATTTTTTTATGGTAACACAAATGATGCATTATGATTCTAGTAACCCTTATAAAGAGTCAGCAAATTAATCAATAGTTACTATAATTAGGAATTAACTTATAAAAACTAAATAACTATTCCAAACTGTGAATTCTTTAGTTATACAAAACAAACACATCTCTACTAATTAACTAATATCAATATTTCTACCCTAACTATATGTATCCTAAAATCAACCCCATCTTTATAACTGTTTACAATTTTATTTATAACACACTTCCACATATCTCACACATTGATTTTTATGTTGAATAACTAGAAAAATAAAATGGATTTTTAAGTTTCTTAAATCTCTTGTCCGGACCGATTGATAATTCTAGAACCCTGTAATAACTTAAGTCCAAGAACCAATGGGTACGGGAACCAAAGTTTAGTTCCATTTTTTAACCAAAATTTTAGTCCAAAAGCCAATGGGTCCAGCGTCCACGGTCCACACTCCATAGAATCAAAGCAATACTGGTGCATGTACAAGAAAGAACAAATGGTCGAAAGAAAACCTAATGAGAACTTTGACTTGAAATCAGTTGAATTAAAGCATGTGCTCCAAAAAAAAAAAACCACTCCGAGCTTCCCTTTTGAAATCAATTGAAAGAAACAGACTTAATCTCGATCAATTTTGTCCTATGGTTTCGATTCCCTTATTGATCTAATCCGTTTTACCATTGATTTTGTGTTATCTCTACGACCAGGGGCAATCGAAAGGTTCAATTTCTTCTCCTTCTTCTTTCGATCGTAGCTATGGTGACATATTATAATCTATCTAACCTTAATTATGGTATGTATTTCAATCTCTATTCTGTTTTTGTTTGAAATTTAGGGTTCTTGATTACTCTGAAGTTGGTTTAGTGCATGTTGAAATATGATTAAATTAGGTGGTTTTATGATTTGGGTTTGATTGCATTTAGTGTTCTATGGTGGATTTTTTCAATATCTCCTCAAATCTGTGATTGCTTAGATTGATTAATGTCAGAGAAAGATGTTGAAATTGTAGTTCTTGAGCTATTTGGAAGATTTGAGTTGATCATGCAATTATTACAGAGGGGTAAATGCTGGTTTTATCTAGAAAGGGAAACTGTTCCAGGGCTCAGGAGGATAGTTAGATAACTAGGGGTATACATAAAGAACTGATTGAGTTTCCTATTAGACCATTACTGATAATTATATCTTTACCAGTACAATATGCCATAGATGTTACAAGATTCTTGGAGAAGTTTTCTCTTAGTGTCATATGATTTTATCAGTACAAGTTATTGTGCATTATTATAGATCGGGGTTTAATCCATGTAGAGTAGATGATGTGAATGTGGTGCAGCATCAAAATATTAATGTTAATAAGATATACTAAGCTTTACAACCCTGTGTAGGCACAAATTCTAGCTAGAGATGCTGAATTTAATGTTAATAAAATGTTAATGTGTGTATAAGATGCTTGTTAATGTTGTATGAATATTCACTATTCGCTTAGGAGTTCACACCCTGCTATAAGAAAGTAGCATCGCAGAAATGGGCGGATATGTGAATGTGTATTAGTCGCACTGATTTTGAGCATTTTATTTTATGTACTTTTGGTTCATTTACTTGGATACAGTACTTAGACAAGGATTTGTATTATATTCTAGTGGTGCCAAGTTTTCCTGTACTAGAATAAAGACTCGAACACGTCTGATGGTGGTGATAAATTAGCAGTACCGCGTAATAAAACCAATTGCAGATGTGATCGTAAATGAAGGATATCCTGAATTGCCGAGCAATAGAGTTAGTTGAAAGTGCATTGATCAGCTTAAATTTCATTATGCATATGGCAAAAGATTTTGATAAGAGTAACATATTGCTTCTCGTTTACATTTTCTGTTGAAGAGGCTTATCAGAATTCTCCTACAGGATCTTGTTGGCATTGATGTCTTCTGCAATGCGAAGAAGGTTATTGATGCTCTTCAAAGCAGGGGCGTAGCTCTGGATTTAGCTTGGTGTGCAGAGAACAAAACGAGCTTGAAGAAATCAAAGGTGCACCATTATTTTTCTAATTTTCTGTTTGTCCTGTGATATTTATCTAGGTGAAAAGGCCATCATCTTTATATCATGCTCATTTCACTTTAACATTCTCTAGTGATTTTTCAGAAACCATAAGTATGCAATTAGATTGGATATTCTCGTATCCCGGATTTTGGACGATATTCTTTGGGAAATACTGCTAAATGACTGTTGTTAGTCTAGGTCCATAGATTCTTTAAGAATCCGTTTTTACTGTTTTGTATATTCCTTCCGACCTCTGATTTAAATGGTCATTCTACACTTAAAAGTGGGGATACTGGATACATACAAATGATACATCATGTTAGTTTGGTTAAGCTTAACAATGGGGCTAGTTTGATGTTAATCTTTATTGAGGTTAGTATAGTGGCGATACCAGATACATGGATAATTTAATCGTTCCATGGCTCCTGGGGTAAGCTTTGTCTGTTTTGCAACCTACTCCGAGTCCTTGGGATATCGGCAACTCAAACATTGGAAAGTTTCATATAAAGAAGACTTAAAACTAAGCGAATAGAAACAGATAAAATAAAAAAAGACTACCTTCGTGTGAATGTCAAAAATAGAGTTAACGTTAAGTAGTCGAAAGCCTACCCCATATCCTGCTGAGATCAGTACCCTTGCCACTCTCCAACTCCGAGATCACACCCTCCGCCTCTTTCTGATATTAAAAAGAAAATCATGGTTCGCTGCTATGCTTGCTTCAACAAATGCTAATGTAATTTAGGGTACTTAGGATTTTTTTGTTTAGAGAAGGAACAGAATGATACAGCATGTTAGTTTGGTTAAGGTTAGCAATGGGGCTAGTTTGATGGTAAGCTTTCTTGAGGTTAGTATGGGTTCTGCATTTTTACTTGTTGCATTGGAAAATGTGGCAATCTGAAACATGTCAAGTTGCAGATTGTCTTCTTTATTGATTATGGACTTGCAACTCTGTTTTTCTTTTTGTCTGGCAGCTGGATTTGATGTCCGTCATTTATTTTTATCATGGGTAGGAAGGCATTAGCATTGGTACAACAGTAGTTGTGTAATGTCGGAATCCTTCCAACTTAGTTTTCATTTCCCTTTGGTGTTGTTACTGGCAGTATTCTTTGTGTCCCTAGTTACTGAATTTCGTACTGATTATTGAATGTTCCAGATTTTAAATCTCCCATTGGTCCAAAGCTTCTATTTAGTAGTCCAGTTTTGTGGCTATGTGTTATGAGACTATGTGCAGTAAGATTGATGTCTTCTGTGATGCGAAGAAGGTCATTGATGCTCTTCAAATTAGGGAGGTACCTCTGGCTTTAGCTTGGTGTACAGAGAATAAATCCAGGTCGAAGAAATCCATTAGCAGTGGAGGCTAGTGGTAAGCTTGCTTGAGGCCTGTATAGGTTCTGCACTTCTATTTGTTTCATTGTAAAATGTGGCAAGCTTGCTTGAGGTCAGCATTCATAATTTCCTTGTTTATAGATAATGTGATACGTGATAATTTGTAAGCCACAGAGTTAAAGATGCATTTGATCTAGAAATACTGTCCAAAGGATAACAATTCTAAAACATGCTGCTGAATGTTATGTTTCAGTTTTTCATTTTACGTGATAATGTGATACGTGATAATTTGTAAGCCACAGTTTTTTTCATAATTACCTTTTTGAGGTTCAAGGAATTCTTAGTTTTCAAAAACAAAACGCCGACTAAGGGGATCGAACCCTTGACCACGGGATTAAAAGTCACGCGCTCTACCACTGAGCTAAGTCGGCTATTATTGTGTCTTTGATATTTCTACAGTTTGTCGTCGTCCTTCCCAAAAATGCTTCTCAAAAACAAACAGTTACATTTTGATCTCTCAAATGCGGCATGGAATGATAACCCAAAAGCTGCAAGAACGGCAAGGTGATGGATCAATGTTTACGTGGCAAATTTCTGTTATTGCTGGCGTCCATGAATAATTTCCCTTAGCATAATCTTATTCTAGGATACTTATTAGACACCATGAACATTAACATACACCACAAAATTGGTTAAAAAGACCAAAATTAACAATTCCCGGGTGAAAGGACATTTAGATTTTAATACTGTTTAAATGGACAAAAATTTAAAAATAGTCAGGATGTAAACAGTTTCATCCTATCCATTTTTAAATTTTTTTTCTTATTTTTAATTACACCAGGATACATCTAGTTTTATCCTTATTTTTTTTAAGTTTAAATCAGGATGAATCCAGTTTCATCCTTACTATTTTTTTTGGTGTCCATTTCACTCGTATAAATTTTTACTCGTCCATTCGAACCATGTTTTAAATATATTTGGACAAACGATCCACATACAACTAGTACTATACATAAAACAAAGTATCCACACTTCTCGGGAAAAATTCCCTCACATATCCAAGGGTCACAACAATGGTGTTCGCAAAATAATCTACAAGTACCACCCCATCCGGGACATGATGCTGCACCAACAGAAGATATAAATAACGAAAACATCACAAAAAACAAGAATAATACATTCCCAGCTGTCTTCTTCTTCATTATCTCTTGTTAATGCTTTTTTGTCTTTTGATTTTGTTGCTTATTGAATAAATAACTTGCTACGACATACATGAATTGGAAAATTTGTATTTCAATTTGTCAGGGAGGAAGTGATCCATTTTTTTGCTCAAGTACTGAACGCATTTTTAATCAATCCATCTTTCAAACATTAATTACGTTCTCTTCAAAGAAAAAAGAAAAAAAAAATTAATCACGTAACTAGGCGTACCATTCGTTCATCCATTATGGATGGCGATGCCGATGATGATTCAAACTGAGACTGTTGAAATACAAAGTGGCAAGTTGGGGGTGCTTTAATTTTCGATCCTAAACTTGGCACCTTTGGACTAAACCTTACTGGGCTGGAATGCAGGATCTGGTAGGAGCCTAAGGTAGGACATTATGGAGCAGGTTTTGGGCGGTAATGAGTCTGCTGACTGATTTTGGTCACTTATAGTTATAAGGGGGAAATAGCGACAATTTGGAGCACGAATGCAACATGCCAGTGGATGTACAAATCGAGTTACAGTAGCAATCATACAGATTTTGAATAACAGAGGACTGTAATTGTAGGAGTGAAATATTGCACATTCATTATGTATGCGAAGTAAAGGTCATTTATCCTAAGCGAAGACCATCGCATATACTACAATAAGGATGACATATTTAATGATATCAACACGGTTACGAGTAAAGTGTGATGATTTGTGGGAAGTCTAAAGTGTGCGAGATGGAGTGAATGTACTTGAGCGATTGTAACGCACAGTGATTCCGAAAATAAGGGATCTATTAGCTGTCATCCACTATGTAGTACCCTATATAAGGGGAAGGAATCTGTGCAAGAAAATATCTCTAAGAGGTGAGTGTTAGACAAGAAATTAAGAGAGAGAAAGTTTATTTGGAGAGCAAGTAAAGTCATTGTATCATCTTGTAACCAATTAGAGAACTTGGTAAATAATAAAACAATTCCATTATGATTACTTAGAATCTTGTCTAAATTCATAAGGGTGTGGTTGTAAGATTTCCTGCAACTACATTTTGGCGCTAGAAACAACTTGGAGTGGTATATCTTGTTGGTGAATCTGTTTAAAAATCAAGTTTCCTGAATTAAAAAACCTAGAATTTTTCCTTCAACATTTGAGATTTTCACTCGTTAATACAAGACAGTGGAAATGGTAAGAATTAAATCTACTGTTAAGCAAGCGGCAGCAGCCAGAAGAAGTAAAAGAATTGTCGAACGAAGAAGAGAAGAAACCGAAGAAAGAGAGATTGAGGAGGCTATACGTCAGAATAATCTTGAGAATAGATTAAGACAACCCAGATTAAAAACACCTATGCAACAAGATTTAGACCAAACTATGAGCGAAGAAATTCTCAGAAAAATGGCTGAATTGAGAGAAATGATGACTATGCGAAACAATGGTGGAAGAAGGAAGTTAGAGGAAGCAGTAGAGGAAGCTGGGAAGACACCTTTTGCAAGGAAAATTCAAATTGAAATAATACCACCAAAATGCAACTTACTTGTATTCACTAGTATATTTGATGGTAGTACATGTGCAGTACAACACTTAAAAGCATATAGCCGATCTTTATTGCAATGGGAAGAAAATGATATGGTGTTGTGTAAATATTTTCCTGCGAGCTTGACAGGAGAAGCCTTGCAGTGGTTTGAAGGATTACCAGTAGGAACTATTAGATCATTTCGTCATTTACATAACGTCTTCATAGGACAATATATCAACAATAATATGTCAATACCAGGAATTGAGACGACCTTTGGACTTTGCAGAAGGGTCAATGAAAGTTTGCGTCATCTAACAACACGATGGAGAACCATGTGTAGTGAAATGGCAAGATGAGTATATGAACAATTTCTTATACTAGCCTTTGTCAATGCTCTTTTTCCTACAGATTTATTATATACACAAATTTTCAGGATAAAAGACACCATCACAATGTCGGAGTTGCGTGAATTTCAAGAAGAGTATATTGCACTTGAGGAGAAGCAGAGAGAAATGAAATCTTATCCAGTTGCAATGCCTGATGCGAACACTGGGAATGCAAGTTTACTCCCAAGGATGACAAGTGTTGTTGCGAGTACATCACAGGGAAATCAAGGAAAGAAAAGTACAGAAATAAAACAAAAACTGGTAGCAATGGGTAGTGCAGATCAGGAGGAAATGGAAAGAGAATATAAAGAAGCACAATCCCACGCTAGAGGAAGAAATAACAAGATTCAAAGAATGGATAATCCCATTGAAGATTATGGAGGTGAACAACCATATCATAATAAAAGACAAGGAACTGGAAAGGTGATTTGGGAACAAATAAGCTTGCCAAAGTTGAATACTACAGTAGACAAAGTCTGGGAAGCTGTTATACTAATGGAAGAAATTCCTGAACCACACAACGTAGGAGATGAACCACCACCGGGTAGAAGGAGCAAAGAATTCTGTGTATCGCTTTCATGGCTACATAACAAGTAATTGCAGAAATGTGAGGAAGATCATACTGAGAATGATTGATCAAGGAAAATTGAGCCACTTCTTAGTAAAACATCCGCAAAATCTACCACCACCACCACCAGGAGGAGATACATATGGTGAGGAAAGAGGAAAGAATACATTTGTAATTGAAGTAGGTGCAAAGGCAAGGAACCTTTATTGCAATTCAATTATACACTCTTTCAAAAATATAGAAGATTTACATGACAACATCTTAAGTCGTGTATATGCGAGAGATAATGATGGAAGAGAAATTCTCAACCTTGTGAAGATATCACCATTACAGGATTGGAAAAAGAAAGCCATTTCGTTCAGTGCGGAAGAAACACTAGGAGGAGGAGAATTACATGAATGTCCATTAGTGGTGAAGTTGGGAATAAATCCAAAAGCAAAAATAGATGATGATGATGATGATGAAGAAGAAGATGAAGCGAATACTTGGGCTATAAATAGAATACTCATAGATCTTGGGAGTTCTGTTGATATTCTCTTTTATCATACATACAAGACCATGTGAGGATGGGATGACGAGTTAATTCCTTCAACTTACAAGATTTATGGATTCAATGGAGCTGCGAACAAACCAAAAGGAGAAGTCAAAATGAGAATTCCACTGCGAAGCCTGCCAACAGAAATCGTATTTTGTGTTGTTGATGTTGAATCACCATATAATGCTCTGATTGGAAGACCATGGTTGCATAGTATCTTGGGTGTGGCTTCGACATTTCACCAATACATAAAATTTCCTTTACCTCAAGGTCTAGGCATAATAAGAGGAGATGCAAATGAAGGAAGAAACTGTCAGGAAATTGATATTAATAAGTGTGAAGAGCGACAACACAAACGAAGAAATTGGAAGCAGCAAGCTAAGGATAGTCAAAGAGGTGAAAGATTAATGGTGGATGTAGTGTCTAAATCTGGGAAGATAGACAAGAAGGATTTTGAAGAAGAATCTTCTGCGAATAATAACATCAAGCGAGTCAGGGAGATTACTTCTAAATAAGGAGAGCAAGTTCAGAGGCAGAAGTTGTGTTTTCAGAAGAAAAGTACCATATATGATGATATTCGCACAGGGGAAATTGAAGATATCATGCAGAATAATGTTCTGAGAAGCATCAATGAACTTAAATAAATACAAAAGATGACATGAGCAGATGAGTAATATGAATATCTTTCTTCATGTATGAGAAATAAGTAAGAATATTCTATTTTCATAAGAATGGAATGTAAAGTTTCTATTTTCATAAGATGATATCATTTTCAAGGAAAATGTAAGACCTTAAAGTAAGACCTTAGTGTAAGGCGAAAGAGTATATAACCACGGAAGAGAGGCATCCAACTATGGCGTGCACCCTAGTTCGCATACATGCAAGAGGCAAAAAGTAAGACCTATCGCACGCCACATTTGGGGAAAACCTGATAGGCATAATTCAAGAGAAAGCTACATCGACCTTGGAACTTGAGTCATGGAGATTTGGGGTGAGAAAAAATGAAAAAGCCCATCCAGGAGAGGTGCCTTAAATTTTCAGTCTAAGTTCATCACCTTAGATTGGAAGACCAAAGTGAGAAAGTCTCTCCTAAGGAGTGCAGAAACTCGATCAGGGCGCCGAGGTACACGGTTGAGTCAAGAGTGCGGGGGCGTTGGAGCCTACCTTACCATTCTTGACAAGTCCTGACTATGATGCATTCGGTCCGAAGAAACCCCACTTAGGTTGCGGTCTCGTAACCATAAAACTTATTGGTAGAGGGATAAGAGAATGCGAAATCAACTGGTTGTTGCAGTACCGGATGGGAGGAGCCAGCCTTAACCCGATAGAGGTAAGCTTCCTTGAAGGGGAAACCAGGGGGAATATAAGGACCGCACCCTCCATTAGGGAGCTAAATTGTGTCAAAAGATGTAAATATCATGAGGCTTTTCACTCATGGGAGTATTAAGACTTGTCATATTTACGCATAAGATAAACCTGAAGAGGCAATAATACAAGAAAAAGATAAGGCGAGATCAATGGGTTGATATAATACAGTATAAAGACTTCCTGCGATTTCGCCGCACAAGAACAAATAAAATTTTAGGCAACATAATACCTTTAATTAGGAAGGAAAAATAAGACCCCACGAGAAAAATACGATGTAAGCTAACTTTGTTTTGCAGGACGCGATAAAAATAAGTTGCCTGCGAGAAGTTTCTCATGACACAAAATGTGATTGAAGTAGAAAGCGGCACTATGTTCATCAACCTATCAATCTGTGACAACTAACATAGGCAAGAATGGGAATGCAAACATAAAATAGTGCTATTTGCCCCATTTGACAGTCTTATGCATGTGCGAAAAAGTTAGAACTTTGATATTTGTGAATGCGAATATAATTAAGGGACGAAAGTTAACATTTTAGAGATATATATTAAAGAAGAAATTCTAGAAAAAGTGAAGATATACAAGAGGCAGAAAAAGAATTTACATCAAGCGAACAGTAACTAATTATCTTCATCATTATGTTCGGTATCACAGTTACTTTCTTCTTCATATAATTCATATTCCTCTTCACTATCAATAATATCAGGAACAACTTCATTGGGAGGAACATCTGTGAATTTATATTTAGAGAGAGGAATACCATTATCAACACAGACTTTCTTAACTGCTGCATCACGAGCGCGAATGGCATCCTTACCATTATTTGAAACAGTGAGGATATAATTCTTCTTCAACTGCTGATACTTGGAATTACGAGCAGATAAATCCATTGATAACTTCTCGGTTTCTTCAAGAAGTACCTTTTCTTTAGCATCAAGTTGTGCCTTTAACTCTTAAATCTTCTCCATATAATTCCTTTCTTTTTCTGCGAAATATAAACAAAATGGTTAGACTTAATAGAGATGTCATCTTCAAGAAAGGACAAATATGAAAGAAAAATCAAGTGACCTTCGTGATTGGAAATAATGTCTTTAACCAGCGCAGAATGTTCAGATTGAAGGCTCAAATTTACGGCTAAATTTTCCCTAGCATCATTCTAGCATCCCAACTAAATTCAGCTTCATTCTCTATGAGAAGTCGAGAACGGATTAAGTTTTTTTCCTCAATGAGTGCGAACTTTTCGATCAAAGCTAAATCTCGTTCATTTTGAACTTTAAGGATGGTTTCTTGGAATTTTTATGATGCCTTCGTACCCTTGAGAGTGACCTTATCTTTTTCAGTAATGAGCTTATTCTTCTTTTCTTCCAAAAGTTGGATTGTCTCCTTATTTTCATGAAGACGGCGTTTAAAGTTATTAAGTGTAGTTAGTAAAGGTCTATGATCCATTCTAAGAGAAGTATACTTCAACCTTAATTCTTCCAGGCTGAGATTCTCAAATCCTTTGGTTGGATAATTGTTTAATGAAGAATTAAGATGTTCTAAAAGGGTTTCCTCAAACGCCGTATAGTTTATTTGTTAAGCAAGTATGGATTACAACATCATGTGCCATATTAAGGGAATTATGGTTTCAGAAAAATAAAGTGATTCATGAAGGTATTAGCCCAAACATGGAGTGTTTTAAAAGAAGAATTCTACAACTGGTTTTCTATGGAAGTTATAGAATGAATGGAACAAAATGGAAGTCAGAATATGATTCAAATATACGGAACTTTTTCAAGATGGAAAATACTAAAATTAAAGATCAGCCCTTGAAGGAGTGTCAGTGGAAGATTCCAGGGATTAGATATACGTTGTTCTGTTGTGATGGAGCGGCAAATGGAAATCCTAGTGCAGAAGGATATGGAGTTATTGCTAGAAACCATCAAAGTCAAGTCATTGGTACCATATCTGGAAGTGTTGGATTAGCTACAAGCTTTATTGCTAAAGATGTATCTGTGGTTTTCACTACTGAGTGGGCTATAAAACTGCAATGTAGTAAGATCATAATTAGATCATCTGACAAAACAGTAATGAAAGCTTTCAGAAATGGTATGGTTCCTTGGTATCTGAGAGCAAGATGGTTAACATCAACTAGCAGATTGTCTGACATTCAATTTGAAGATTGCCACAAAGAAATTAGTTTCTCTGCTGAAAGTTTAGCAAGGTATGGAACTGGATTACCTCAAGGTACAACTATAATTCATAATGGAAGGCCATCTTCTTTAGTTCAAGTAGAAATGCCTCATACTACATATTACAGAATTTGATTGTTTAAAAAAGAGTTTGTTAACTCTTCTGGTCTGTTAAAAGTTAGCCTTGCATCTATTTGTTGGGCTTTTTCCTTATTGGGCCATGTTGGTCATTTTTTGTTCTTTTCCTTTTAGTTGGGTCTGTTCTGTAATATAGTGGGTCAGTCCTATATCTTATTTCAGTTTTTCTTTCAATAGAATTTGTGATTCAGCAAAAAAAAAAAAAGGATTTCCTCGTCACTAAAGTTAGATGCCTCATCGGAAAAGTTATAAATATATGCGAATATAAAGAAATGAGGAATGCTAATTATCACGTAAAACAAGGAGAATGAAAAATCAAAGATTACATACCAATAATTTCATCATTTATTTCCGAGCCTTGCGAAGTAATTCAATGTTGGTCGAATTTTCAGCCTTAAGCTTGGTATTTTCTTTACCCAAGCTGAGAAGCTTCCTTTGATAATCCGAAGAAACCGCATATGATAAACGGGATACCTGTAAAAGTACAGGAAAGATGTTATGTGTCGGAAAGAAAGATTATAAAGAATATAAGAGAAAATATGAAGGTACAAGTATTACCAATGATCCAATCGCATATTGGAAACTTGGGTTAACAGCCGAAGAAGCTCCGCGAAGAGATGGAGCATCCAAAATAGGAGCATCGCAGACTTGCGAGACCATTCCAAAAGTGTGTCGTAGATCATTATCATTAAGAGCCGACATAGGATCAGAAAAAAAGGTTGGATAATTCTGTCGTTGAAGAAGAGATTGATGGATCTTCAGAAGCAAGAACATCATCATCACTAGATTCAGAACTTGAAGAAGGGTAGAATTCTTTACGCTTGTTAGAAAGATCATAAGAAGAAGTTTTGGACCCATATTTGGATGCAAGTTTCTTGGTTTTCCCAGCATCCTTAGAACTCGAAGCTTCAACCTACGCGAATAATAAAGATAAGAAACAGAGGCCACAATATTGTTTAAATTAAGAAAGGGAATGTTTCTTACTTCATTATTCTGCGAAGATAATGCATTGTGCGACGTTTTGGTTTTCTTAGCAGCCTGAAATTAGAAGAGAAGGAAAATAATAAATAGAAAAAACAAGGTTATGCGAAACTAGGAAAATGTGCGAAGATTTCATACCATCTTCTTATTCTCAGTATCAGATAAGACAAACTTCCAGGGTTGATAAGTAGAAAGTTTCGCAGGAAGAGGAAGATCAGAACCATCAGCAGCTCTTCCAGATACATAGGGACCAACTAAAATGACAGGGCAATTAAGCCAGCATGAATCATTAGATCTACAAGCAGTGCTATTAGACTTATCATTCCAATCAACATCTCGCATAATTTTCTGGTCTTCAGTGATACCATCTTTTCTTCTTAAGCGAATGACCCATTTTGTTGATTCATTCTTCATTATCGCAACATAGTAATTTTTAAAAAAATTATCAACAGTATACTCTGAAGGGTTGATGTCTTTATCAAGATACGATGCATTTCGCACTTCATAAGATTAAGATGTTCCTAATCCGGCTGCATGGCGAGAGTATTCTAAAGTTATTCTAATAACATCTTCACTTAATTGAAATATACCTCTTGCGAATCGATCATCAGATAGAATTTCATAGAATAAGGGAATTTCTGGATTATACAACGGGATGGGAAGATTATTCAAGAGATGTCCTAGTGAAATTATGATCTTTTGATTAGACCATTGTTCAGAGTTTATTAATTCAATATTGAGTTTTGATGAATAATCAGAATGGGAAGGAAGAGAAAGTGAAAAGCCTCTTGTGTCAAATTCTCTTTTCAACCAGGTGAATTCAACTTCCATCTTTTTACCGGCTGGAGCCATTATAAGAATGGGAATGAGAAATATATAGGTGAATGAAATCACAGTAAAAAAAGTGTATCTTAATCAGATCACGGACGGAAATTACAGTTAAAGTGCAGAAGCATGGGAAAAGAAAGAAGAAGGCAAAAAGAAGAAAGAATAAGATGAAAGAAGGTATATAAGAAAAATTTACTCTCATTTTTCGAGATTTTATCTAATTAATGCGAAGAATAAAAGGATAGGAATAAACGGTTATAAAGACGTGACAGATAACGAGTGGATAAAAAGACACGCGTAGGTAAGGAAAGCTCAAATTCTGGAAATGTGTCGGATCAGAATATTAAAATTCGAGCATGTGCGATATTATTAGATGGAGATTCTTTATATCGCTCACTTTATAAAGAGAACGAAATGAGAAGAGGAAAAATGTAGGAGTGAAATATCGCACATTCATTATGTATGCGAAGTAAAGGCCATTTACCATAAGCGAAGACCATCGCATATACTACAATAAAGATGACGCATTTAATGATGTCAGCACGGTCACGAGTAAAGTGTGATGATCTGTGCGAAATGTAAAGTGTGCGAGATGGAGTGAATGTACTTGAGCGATTGTAACGCACAGTGATTCCGAAAATAGGGGATCTATTAGCTGTCATCCACTATGTAGTACCCTATATAAGGGGAAGGAATCTGGAGAGCAAGTAAAGTCATTGTATCATCTTGGAACCAATTAGAGAACTTGGTAAATAATAAAAAATTCCATTATGATTACTTAGAATCTTGTCTAAATTCATAAGGGTGTGGTTGTAGGATTTCCTGCAACTACAGTAACTATGCAAAATTTAATTCACTTAGCAAATGCTGGACGATAAGATAGGTTGCTCTATTTGGCAGAGTTTGGTTCACCAATTACCATGGAAAATGTATGTAGGTTATGTTTCCAATTTTTATGCCCTTATACTGATTTTTCCTTGTTGCCGTCGGTTTTGAATCTTTTGATTTATGTTTATCTGTTTAGGTCGTCAGGAAAACTTTCATCCCCAAGGAGGGTTTAAGTTCAGGGAGTTTATTTTGGGTCATGGTTTGTTTTCACAATGGAGAAATAAGTAGTGTTAAGGTGCAGTATCCAACAAACTTTAGACTTAAGGTGCAGGAAGTTTATTTTGGGTCAGGAAGTTTCAAATCCTGAAAACCTTCTGTTTAGACTTAAGGTGCAGTATCCAACTAACTCGCTTAAGTAAGAACTTATATAATCGTATTACATGGTGATCTAGTAGTGGTTTCAGGAGAATACATCGATGTCTGCCCGAAGCACAAATCATTACCTAGTAGGATGGTGGATAAATCAACTTGCATATGTTGCTAGCTTTGGTATCTAACTCCATGAAGAGTTACGGTTTAATATTTACATGGTAAACATCTTATTATTTATATCTGACCAAGATGATCTTATTACAAAGAAAAATACATAGAAACGAAGATGATCATAAGTAGTGGTGATCAATTAGTACTTGAATAATTTACTTAACCGCCATGGCTTCATGATCTTATTCTAGGATATATACTTTAGAGACAATCGTATACAGAAAACAAATTAGCCGTACCCACATGTCCCCCAAAAAAGCCCATCGCACAGCCAGGCTTACAACAGTCGTGTGGGCGGAACAATCCACAATTACCACCATATGGGTGACATGATCTTGCGTTGACAGAAGCTACAAATACCGAAAACATCACAAACAAAACAAACAATACGCTCTTCTTTTCCATTGTCTCTTGCTAATGCTTTTTTTTTTTTTATGTTATCATTGATTTGGTTGAATACACAAAAAGTTTGCTTTGGCATATATATAGTTCGACTGGGAAAGAAGTACGCGTGATTCATTTTTTTGGCTCAAGTACTTAATGCATGTTCAACCACCTTAACCCCTTTATTCATAGTTAATAAATTCATATTACAAACATAAATCACGTCACTAGTAGCATGCTTCATGCAGTACCGATGGTGATAATTCAAATTGAGACGGCTAAAATACACCAGGGTTTGATATTCATGTTAGTTAGTTCTTCACCTCGCATACGCACATTGTGCATGCACTCATTAGTTTGTTCTTTGTGCTTAGTAACATGACAAAGACACATTCTTTTTTTTTTTTTTCGATCAAAAGGGAAGTTGTATTAAGAAGTAGAAGAATGTACATAGTTTCTACCAGAGGTGGATGAAAAAAAGAAAGCTATAGATTACATGAAGATAGAATCCCAGGTATTTAACACAGAACTTGAGAAATTCAAGTGAATACGATGTCCTGTTGCAGCTACCCAAGCTAGGACTGCAGATTTAACTTCGTTAACCAAGTCATCATCTGTTTTATAAAGATATTGAGTTTCGAAACGTCTGCAGTTCCTTTCTCTCCAAATCGTACTAACAATTGCTGCCGAAATTAAATCCCAAATATAATTACCAGAGCTTGAGAATAAATGGTGATGCCACATATCTGCTAAGATCTTCATAGAACCAGGCAGAACCCAAACCCAACCTGTTTTAGGGATCAGGCTAAACCATATCTTGTATGCAATCTTACAATGGAGAAATAAGTGGTCTTGCGACTCAGCACCAATTCCACATAAAGCACAAGAATTATACAAGTTCATACCTTTGTGTAGAAGTACATTTATGGTATTCAGTTTACCATGAATTAGACTCCACATTAAGATATTGATCTTAGGAGGTATTGCAGACTTCCAAATAAAACGATACGGAAAGTTGTCGACACCGAATTCACTAACCAGTTTTGCATAAAGTGATTTGACTGTAAAGACCCCCGTGGTGTTGAGTCTCCATCTTCTCGTGGATGGCAATCCATCCCGAGCTGGTGGGTTGTCGCCAATAACAGTTAGAAGTGCAGCGTAATCTTCAACCTCTAAAGAATGAAGTACTCTCTTGAAATCAAACTTCCAATTACCGTTCGAAGATACCATGTCTGCTAACTTGACCTTTCTATCTCTTGATAACTTATACAAATTTGGATAAACAGTTGCTAGAGGAAGTTGACCACACCATACATCATTCCAAAAGGAAATTCCTCTACCTGAATGTAAATACAATGTGCAGTTATCGTAGATTAATCCTGCCATTTCAGCAATGCTCCGCCAACAAGAAACACCATAAGATTGAGTTATTTTACCGGGATTCCAAAAGGAGAAATCATCCCCATATTTGTCTACTATAATTTTGTACCAGAGTTTATTCTTTTTGACACCATACCTCCAAAACCATTTAGCCAATAGTGCTTGATTCATTAGCTTAAGATTGCAAACACCAAGACCACCTCTCTCTTTAGTTGCACGGACCATGTCCCAATTAACTAAATGAGATGTCTTTGCACCATCCTTGTATTCCCACAAGAAATTACGCATCTTCTTTTCTAGGATCTTGATAACTGAAGCAGGGGCCTTAAACAATGAAAAATAATAAGTGGGAAGAGAAGACAAGATACATTTTAAAAGAGCAAGTTTACCTCCTCTAGATAAAGAGATCCTTCTCCAAATAGATAATCTAGCATCAAACTTCTCAAAAATTGGATCCCAAATTACTTTCGAGCCAGACTTTGCACCAAGAGGCATCCCCAGATACATAAAAGGTAAGCAATCAGTTGAACAACCAAATTCCTCATCCCAGATAGCTAAGTCAGGTACATCCCCCACACCAATGAGTCTAGTTTTAGATGTATTTACCTTTAGACCAGCGATGAACTCAAAGCAATGTAAAGCAGAGAATAAGTTAAGTAACTCTTCCTTGTTATTATCCACAAAGAAAATAGTGTCATCTGCATAATGAAGGTGATTGACTATGATGCTTGTAGGGGAAACAGAGAAGCCACTGAATAAACTTTGATTAGCTGCTTTATCCATGAATCTAGAAAAACATTCCATAGAAATATTAAACAGAAGAGGAGAAACCGGACAACCTTTTCTTACACCTCTAATACTAGTGAAGTAGACGAATGAAGACCCATTAATAAGAACCGAAAAAGAAGAAGTAGAGTAGCAAAACCTCAACCAACCACACCATTTCTTGCTGAAACTCATTTGTTGTAATACACATTCACGGAACCGCTAATTATTTATGGCCAAAAATAATACCAAGTGGGGAGTGCCTTGATATCGAACCTTAACTTGGCATCTTCCTAGTATAGGGGTAGCAGGATGTTAAAGGCTGCCGGAGGTAAAACTCAAATTAAAATGATGTAGCTGATTTGATTTGGGCGGTAATGACTGATTTTTGTCCTTCGGTATATTTGGACCATAGTGACAATTTTGAGAACGGATGCGAAATCCGGATAATGAACAAATTGGACGAATACACATATTTTGTATAACAATGCCAGCTATATACAAATTTTGAATCACTTAACAAATGTTGGATCATAAGATAAAACCATCTGGAATGGTTTGATTCACGGTGGAAAATGTATGTTGGGTGACAATAATATATTCACAAAATTGGTTAAAAAGATCAAAATCAACAATTCCGGGATGAAAATGACATTTAGATTTTAATACTGTTTAAATGGACAAAAATGTAAAAATAGCAAGGATGTAAACAGTTTCATCCTACCCATTTTCAAATATCTTTTTTATTTTTAATTTACATCAGGATGCATCCAGTTTCATCCTTGCTGTTTTTCTTAAGTTTAAGTCAGGATGAATCCAGTTTCATCCTTGCTATTTTTCTGGTGTCCATTTCACTCATACTAATTTTTACTCGTCCATTTGAACCAAGTTTTAAAAGTATTTGGACAAATGAACCATTTTCCCTAAAATATATTTGCTTATACTAACTTTTCCTTTGTCGCGATAGCTTTTGATCTATATCACGTACTTGTTCATGCCATTTAGCAAATTTTGAACCACAAGGTAGATTTAAGGACAAAAACTCAAAGAGTTTATTTGGGTCATGTTCGTCTTCATAGTGGTAGATTTAAATACTGAGATTTCTTTCCGTTTAAACTCAATGTGTAGCTACTTTCGATTACATAATAATCTCGGGGATTTGGGAGAATAAAACCATCGATGTATTGAAAAGAAAAAAGAACATCGATTTTTCCCAGAAGCACGAACTAATAGTACCTAGCTAGTAGGATGGTAGATAAACATTGGTATGAGCACCTTGTTGATTTGGTTATGTTTTTCTTCATGCATTTGTTGCCATGTAGATCTTGATATCAACTGGTCCTAGTCCGGCGATAGATAATTTTGGTCGATGCATTTGATGGACATATATCATGTGAAAAAATCCACATAAAAGTTAGGCTTGGCGCTTGGATGGAAGTGTTTCTTTCATTCTTTGTATAGCCATGGATGCTTAGTTCCATGATCTCTCTTTCTGCTAGGGTAAGTACTGTCATTCTTAATTCCATAATCTGTCTCTGTTTCTTCCAGGTTAACTATTGGAAAATATTTATAGCAAGATCATAAGAATATACCCAACAAGTGATAGACGATATACAGCTTTAGTATCTTACTCCCTGAAGAATGATAATTTATTTTTTACGTGGTAAATATCTGTATTATTTATTTCGTACCATGATCTTATTACGATGGAAAATACAGAGAAACGAGATGACCATGAGTTATGGTGATCAATTAGTACTCGAGAAATATTTCTCGACCATGATCTTATTCTAGAATACTTTAGATACCAAGAAATACATAAATAGATTATTAACCCCCCCAGCCTTTCCCACATTTTCCCCAAAAAATTCCATCGCACCACCAAGGGTCACAGCAGTGGTGTTGAAACATTCCACAATTAGCACCCCATCCGTGACATGATGACGCACTAACAGAAACTAGAGAGACTGAAAACATCACAAACAACACAAAGTAGACATTCATAGCGGTCTTCCTCTCCATTATCTCTTGCTGATGATCTTTTGAGTTGTGATATTTGTTGGTAGAATACATGGCTTGCAATGGCACATATATATATATAGTTCGATTTCGCACAAGTGATTCATTTTATTTTCCTTGGTCCATAATGCATGCGTTTAACCACTAACCGCTTTAGTAGTAGTTCATTAATTTATCTAACAAACATTAATCACGTAACTGGTCGCACGCCATTCATTCATTATGGATGGTGATGAATCAATTGAGACGGCTGGAATAATACAAGAAAGGACAACACCAGGGATCGGTTCTACACTTTCACGTGTGCGCATTGAGAGCTTGCGTCTATATTTGGTCTTACTTTCTTTCCATTTTCTCTCAGTAAACATCTGTATTATCAAATAAACATCACCTTGCAAGCATTAATAATGTCACTAGTAGAACCCTTCATTCATTATGGATAACGATGATTCCAAGTGTCTGTACACGTGCAAACCCTATTCACTCATCAAGGACACCTTAATTGAAATGCCAAGTTAGCTAAATTAGTCTGTATTTTGTATATACACTATTCTAATCAAGCCAATACATTACTAAGTTCCAACACCACCATTACCAACAACAACCAGAACTATATAATAAGATCCAGAGCAAAATTAGCACCATCTTCAGAATGCTGAATTATAGTAGGTGTTGAGAAATTCTGGTACCAAATTCAAACACTGAGACAGCTGAAATACAATCATTCTAAGGTGTTGTTAAGCCTCATCATCCTATACCTTTACAACTAGATAACTGCTGCAGCAGTTGGGGCCGACAAAAACGATTATCCACACTTGATTTTTCTTTGTCAAGTCATTTTATGTATAGGATAAATCTGGACGAGTACGGCGCTTAATTTTTGTGCTTACAGAAGAACCACCGGCCTATAAGAAAGTTATTATGGTCGATGTACAAGTTTATCACTTTATACTGATTTACCACGTTTCGTATACATTTTAGTAGAAGTTATTTATTTGGATAAGTTGTCCCTTGATTTTATAAGAAATGGCAAACTTATTATATGACGTTGGATCAACTTCTTTTCTTAAACTAAATCACAGACTAAATTCTGTATGTAGATGTTGTCATCATATAAACCAAAAGAAAAACTGAAAGCAATTTTGTTTTCGCCTATTTATTTGCCCATCCGATTCTATATACGGCTTCTCTCTATTCCCTCTGATAAGTCTCCATTGATGGAGTTCAAACTCAACTAAAATTATATGTATGTTGAAATACTTTGACATTTTTCTTTTCTTATTCTAAGAGAACCGTGGTTCTATTCATGATTTCACTGTCAATGTTGAACTTCGAAGATATTTGCTTGAATTTGATGTGTTGGTGATGAAATGCTCTGTTTTTTTCTTCTTATTTTCTAATTGAAAACAATACTGAAATTGATCGATACCAATTGATCTAATGGTTATTTTGAAGAACCTTGAACACGGGATTTATTTGTTTGATTGTGCTTGATCTAATTCTATAATCATTTTGTTTGATTATCAAAAATTGAATCTGAATTTCAAGAAATTGTTTCTTTTTATTGATCGATCAAAGAGAATAGATTAAAAGACACACAAGCCGTGTGCTGGCGAATACAACTGACATAAAGCTAAAAGCCCACGAAAAAAGCAACTAAACAAACATAAAGCTTCAAGCCACGACAAAGACCACTGCCCATTGACAAAACAAAAAACACTGTCACCTATTGTCAATTAACATGCTCGTCAACATCTTCTATATCTAGATCAGCGTGATTTTTTGTAAGATCACAAAACATTTCTTCACGATTAGCTTTTGGAGGTGGAAATTCTAAGCCCCATGAAGAACCAAACTCCACTAGTTTATTAGCCGAAACTTTGTTATCAACTTTCGATTTACGTGGTTTTTTCTCTTTAAACTTGAGAGAGTACCCATACCTGTACCATTGGGTTTCATACCCAATTTCATACCAATTCCAACCATTGGCTTTGATGAAGACGGCTTTGCGATGCTAATCTTAGGATCTTCCGAAACTAGCTGGGAAATTCCTACCTCTCCTTCATCTTTCTCGACTCCATGAAACCTGTTATGGGATTCAAAAACAGGTGGAATGGAGGGATCATACGATGAGGTTCTTTCACTTTCAATATTCTTTTTGCAGACGCCTTTTTTTCTTTTGTAAGAAACCCACTCACCAAGAACCTCTTCTTTTTTTCCATTCTTATCGACGTCAACATCCAAAGGAGTCTTTTCCATCACACTGTCTTCATTGCTTAAGTTTGAAAAAGCAAGATCAGAGTCAAGAATGCTATAAGTATTGAAAACTTCTGTAGGCTCCTGAATAGTCACATCTCCTTTTTTTCCAGCTTTCTTCTTCTTTGGGTTTAACCATATCCCCTGAATAGGAAATTCAGATGGTATAGGGGCCCTCTCCAAAACAGTTTCATCCACTAGAGGGATTTTTCTCAACTCCGTCTTGAGTAATCTCAGCTCTATCCTCTATGTTAATAACCAACTGTGCATTGCTTTGAGCGACTAGATCTTCATTAGTAAAAAAGAAGTTTTTCTTAGTCTTAGGAACTAAGCAGCACTTGGAACTTGAATGCCAAAGGTTTTGCATTGAGAGCAAGCATCAGGTTTCCAAGGATACTCGTCCTTCACCACAAGCCGTACATTTTCCACTTGAATAGGCAATTCATTTGGAAAAACACAATCAGCTTCAACTTCAACCAAGACCCTGGCATATGACATCCTTGTCTTCAACGTTGTTGCAGTATCAGTCATGATTGCAGTTCCCACAATACTAGCAATTCTAGATAACCCTGCTTCATTCCAAAGATAAAGAGGGACCTACCTAAGGTTCATCCATACCGGAACTGAGGTAATAGCATCGATGTTTTTCTCTAGAGAAATGGACCAGGGACGAATCAGAAAGAGTTTCTTAGCTATGAAAACATAACCCAATTCTAACACTTTTATCCTGTCTTCTTCTTGAGCAAATTTGAACAAAAAAGCTTGTTTTCCATGAATAGTCATGGAGAAATCACCTTTCAACTTCCACTGAGATATTAGGCTTTCTTTAACATAAGGAAATTGAAGATTTTTCCCAACAAAATATCCTACCACATAAGATTCACAATCAGAAAAGTGTGATTTGAGTTCACCTGAACTGAAAACGGCGCTAGCCACTCCATCAATTTCCTTGGCTTCATCAAAAGAAAGCTTGGTTGATGAGATTACTTGGAAGAATGTTGTTACCAAGACAACCAGCATAGCTAACTGACTGGGATTATTTCAAAATTGAAATTGATTTTGGATCTGAAGTTGAATTAGGTTTAGGGTCTTTAATACCCCAAAGGAGGAAAATCCCCAAACCCAATGTTTGCCTCTGATAAACTAGCAAGATTAGAGGATTCTGCAATCGGATTAGGGATTGAAGTAAGAATGGAAGAGGTTTCATGGTTTCCATCCATGGAAAAAAAATCGCGTCTAAATCGCTTGACACATCATCGGAGGATGAAAGAGAGTGTCTGAATGCCTCCTCCTATTGAAATTTCAAGAAATTTTGAAAGCAAAAAAAAAAAAAACTGATTTTGATGGAATGAAATGAAAAGTAGAAATTGATCGAGTTCGTTGTAGAAAAGTAGAAATTGATGTGAAATTGGAATGAGGTTATTAGTGAATTTGAATAATCTCTCAAAAGTTTGATTAAAATTGATAGAGATTTGATCAATTTTGAGCAAATTCAGATGGAAAAAAAAATGTAAAAACCATGACCAAGAAAGTGTCACGGACAAAAACTGATAGAGTCACCCTATAGAAGGCCTCCTTTAACAGTCGGCCAATTACATGTCAGTGCACGCCAAGTCATCATAGCTTTGCCAACTCATCACAGTATACTAACTAAAGGTTGACATGCACATGGAAAGTCTTCTTAACATGGAAAGTCATCGTAGCTTTGTTTCTCCACCCAGTGCCGCTGCCGAGGGTATATACTTGTACACGTCCAACCAAGGGTTTATCACCATAGAATTGCCTCCTAGGATAATAGATTCTAACAACCTTATATTCATTGACAGAAGGATGATAACCGAACCCGCTCACAACATATTGAATAGGATACAAGTCATCCAATCATCAGTATCATTTCCAGATATACAAATCAAACCGTTGCAAGAACCAACTACGTAACGGGAATCAAATGGAGGGATTAAGTCGATTACTTCAAATTTGATTGGTTTTTTGTGATTGTCATCGTCATATTCCATATGTTTTAGAAGTCGGGGCTCTTGGACAGACTTAAACAAGTAAATAAAACTTGCCTTACTTGAAGAAACAGCAGAAGTACAATTGCGATCGTAAACCTGACGTGAGTGCATCTGAGAGAAGGACTTATCATTGTAGATGGTATCTTTCCAAGCCTTGCGTACTAATGCGCATTGTGACAGTGATTCAGCATCTGAATGGGACAGGATTTCTAATATGATCTCTTCTGGTAGCAGAGAATCTCTCATGACGAATAGAACACGCTAAACCCTAATTTCGTAGCCTAAGAAGATAGACAAAATATATATATATATATATATACAAAAAATCTAAACGTACGCCCCCAAAACACCACAAAAACGGCCACCTCTCACATTCTAAATATAGTGGGCGCAAAAGGGCCCAAAACCGGGACCCTGCTAAATCTCAGGGGTGCATGGCCGCCCTTTTTACCTTGTTTCAAGAGGCCGTACGTGTGGAAGAGCTGATAGGGATTTAAGGGACTGAGAAAGAAACTCGGAATATCTGTGATATGGTGGTGCTGAATATGCGTCAAAGTATGTAGCACCAGTTGGGCCATTTGCACATCTTAGGGGCTACACGCGGTTCATTAGGAGCTAAAGTGTCAACCCAAGAAACAAGCATGTTAACTGATCATACCCTATGTCTAAATGCCCCAAAACGGAGAGCCCTAAATACTGTTCCTTAATTATATCAGATTATGGATCTTGCTAGGACTGCAAATACCTTGGATCATATCTTTAAGCCGGTCATGAGGAAATATCCAGTTGTAACATTTAAAAGCTGCTGACAAACTGGAGAAAACAAATAACTCGGGCAAATTCCTAACATTTAAATGCATTCAAGAAACCAGCGAGAGTGGTATATTTAGGATTTCTTAATTTCTGTTTCATTTGAGGATAAGTAAAATTCAGGTTTGGGTGTATTTGATGAGTGCCAAATAGTGCATATTTCTACACCCTTTTATTGGCAATTAACTCATCTTTTACGCTTTAAAATCATATATTATCCAAAATTTTGTATTTTATTTATTTTCAAAAATAAATACTTGTATTAATTAATTTTGTATTTTTAGGTACTAAATAAAGCTTGTATGAATTGCAAAGCCAAAACAGCAAAGAAATGGTGACAAGGGAAGAGAGACAACTTAGGATCCTGCTGGAAAGCTACTGTATGATGATTAATAATTCACAAGTGAAAACTACTACCACGCCCATTTTTAAGATTTTTTCCACCGTGAAATCCACCGGCGGAAAACTTCATGACCACACCCAATTTTTCCTCAAAAATTACTCGCTCGCCTATATTTTCTAAAATTATACTTTCATTTATATTTTGTCTTCGTTTCCGGAGGAGCTTTACGAACTAAAATTTTCTCTAGGTTGCACTATGACTTTGTTTCTTTTTCATCTGGAAGGAGCTTTGAGATTCGAGAGCGTTTTCTTCTCGTCTTCTTATTCTAGATCTCGTCTTCACCTCATCCGCAGGTAAAGAATGTGGTTTGCTAGACTCAAAGACTAGGTTTGGTCTTGAGATATTAGCTTTGAAGAAGGTTTGGGCCCAGAAGAAGATGTTCCAATAGATAAAACCCAAGATCATATACCTAAAACCCGTTTTCAATCTGAGCCGTCAGATTCGAGTTAGCTTCTGAGCATCCAATGGCACCCTCGCCAGAGATATCAACAATTTAAGTACCCGCCTAACACCTTAGCACCTACCATTTCTTCCCTTAGTCGAACAGAAGCCCAACACTCATTCTCGTCGTACTCATCTTCTCCAGCCCCTAGTTAGTAAGTTCGCGAATGATTCGCGAATCATTCGCGAATTTTTCTGTATCACGAATTTTACCGTCTTATTCGCGTACGTTTTCAACTCCTAACCCAAGTCGCGTATTATGTGGCATTCCCGGATTATTCGCGAATCGTTCACGAATTTTACGTATCCCGAATGATACGTCCGCTTAATTCGCCATAAATTCTTTAGCTTTTACTTTTCAAAGACTCCACTTTTTGGGCTTTACTGCCTCCCGAACATACACGACCGAATATTAGACGTGTTATAATTTTTATGAAACAAAAACGACTGAAGAGATTTGAAGGTGAGGTGAGAGAGATCTCAAACTCACTAACCAAGCATCTAAACCACCATACGACGTCCTTTTGGATAACTAATGTTGTATATATTATTAATATCATCATATTGAGTTTATTTTTTCCTTAAATAACTCACACATATGCATAAAAATTGGTCTATGACCTTATAAATACAAATTATTTGTTATATATAGATACCGAATTTTCAGAGTCGAACTCACATTTATAAATCGAATTATACACGTACGTATGCCGTTCCGAATTAATGACGAATCACGTCCCGTTGACCGAATCTGGATTTTACAAAACCGTATAATACTCGTACGTTTGCCGTTCCGTACGTTTGCCGAATCCCGAATTGCTAACTAGGCTCCAGCCTCTAGAAAACGTCAGTTCAACATCCCTCCATCAACCACCTCCCTCTCCGACCATCTCTGGAGCATATATAGCCACCCTATCATCCACTCTATGCTATCAATCAATCTCCTAGTCTCTTTCTATCTCTGTCATATTTTCTTCTCTCAAACATTAACCCTAGGACTTATGATTGAAAGAGAGAGTTAGGGTTCATATCAACGGAAAAACCAAATATCTCACCAAGGATGTGCAGAGAAATCAGAATAGGGGTCTATCTGAAAACACGAATTGAGTGAGTGGTTGTTCTTTTAAATTATCTAATTCTATCTGAGAAGAAATTTATGTATAAATAGGGTTACTGTTATGTAAACAATTTATCCAATTTCAGTTGGACCAGCTAGCTATCTTAATACGCTTGTGTTTTAATCATCTTCATCATGTTCTAAATCACCTTGCTAGGGTTTAGATAAAACCATTGATTGTATGTTAGATATTCTTATTCATGTTTTTGTTATTTTTGTGCTTAAATTATACTCATAGTTAGCTAATAGATCAAATTATCATGTGATAAGTTGTACTATAAGAAGACAGCTTATACTAGGGGTGAGTTAGTAATATTAGTTAATAAGTCATCCAATTGAGACCTCTCTAGAAGAAGATTTGTGCTTAAAGCGAACTCGGAATGATAGTTAGTTGATTGACCAAATGAGCCTGTGATAAGTTGTAAGAAGACAGCTTATACTAGGGGTGAGTTAGTAAGATTAGCTGATAAATCACTCATTTCCATCTTTACTGAAGAGAACAATAACATAACTTGATTAAGTACTTCCTTAGAATAAGATTAGGAGGTGAATTCGATCACCCTAGTGCCTCCAGACAATTGTTTAGAATCTATTTTGAATCTTTACTTTACATTTTGTGCACTACTTGTTTACTGCCTAAAAACCCGTCGTATCGACACAATAAAACAGCTCTTGGGCACTTTTATATTTGAACCAATATCGTAATACTTTGAAATCGACTCTACACCCACTTTGTCCCTGAGGATCGACCTGTGCTTTCCCTGTGTACATTAGGACACTGTGCACTTGTAGTTTGACATAGTCATAGGCTACTTTTTATTCCTACATTTTTTCCTCGTTTTATTCATCTTCAATTCCTTTTCTATTCTTAATTCCAATCATAATCAACAAATCAATTGTGTTTAGTGCCTAAAAGTACAAACACACCCTATTGAGGACTCCATCAATATCAATAATAAGTTTGGGATATGCATTCTACCAATGTTCTTCCAAGATCGATTAAAAAAGGAGATGATGGTATTTCTGGTAAATCAAGAAAAAAACACAAAACTTTCAACAAAAAGAAAAAATACAATTCATGGCTCGAAGCACAGAAACCTATCCCGTACATTACACAGGCATAAAAGACCTTGTTATTATAAAAGAAATCTGTAGGTATAAATAATCCACAGAGACAGGAAGAAAGATCTTAGGAGACGTTGCACCAATGATAAAGAGAGGTGAAGCACTGGATAGCTCCCCAAGGAACGAAGAAAGAGACGTCACGTGGCTTGGACGTGACAGATGAGAAGATGTCGGACGCAAATGTAATTAATACTCTGACAAGACAGTTGAGAAGACAAAAAATACTCGGTCAAAGAAAGAAATAAGGTCAAAATCATCCATCCAAGAGTGAAAGGGTGACATCGGACCTTCTAACCTTCAGAACCAGTCTCGGCTATAAGATTATCGGGAGTTGCAACCAACCCAGCTGAGCCGACATATCGGGCGAATGTTACTAATGGCCCGACCAGGTCATCAAGAAAGATGCACCATGACTCATACTGTAATTTCAATGTATCATTGTCTAGCCTATAAATAGAGAAAGTTGCCAAAAGTTCGAGGAAGGTTACAAAGAGAGAGAAAACGAGTCTTGTAAGGAGAGCAAAGTATTGTGGAGAGAAGCTCATCACTTGTAACATTGTGTTTGGAGTAATAAGATCATCCCTTTCATCCCGTGGAGGTAGGTAATCATGCCGACACACGTATATTTTATGTCTATGTTGATTTCATGTTGATTCTATCTTTGATTGAGTATATGTTTAAATGTTTGGATGTAGTGGTGTGATTTTATGCGACTACAAGAAGAATCATTAATTCTCATGCGGCAGCACAACTCATTTTCAGCAATACTTAACAACAATGTGACGAGCACTCACATCCATGGTTGTTGCTAAATTTCGAAGTTTTTCTTTTTTTTTCTTTTTTTTTCAGAAAAATTTTGTTAAAAAGAGAAGAGAAAAACAAGAAAGTGACTTTATCAAGAAATATTATAGATGTCAGGATGCAGAGGAAAAGTAAACTCAGAACCTATTGCAAGAAATTCATCAGATCCGATTCACGAAGACATCATAGAGACCTTGCATTACTGCTGAGAGCCGAAAAATTCCAGGCCTTAATAGGTTGAAACTGGAAATAAGTTTAATAACAAAAATAGAATAAATATAGAAACAAAACAAACTTTAAAAGTTCAAATGTCAAAATAACACCAATATAACCTCGAAATCGCATTATCAACGAAGACACCGAGCTGGTAAATCAATCAGTACCATAGCCAGACGAAGACGAAGACTCATCTTCTGTATCCGAAATCAAATCATCCCTTCGTCGCTCTTGTGCTCCCTCTCTTGGCTTAGTTATCTTTGCTTGTTTTTCTCCAATGGCTCTCAATGAAACAAAACTTTTCACGTACCAAATTGGATTATGAGGAGTATGATTTTTTGTAATATGCTGATAATTATGACCTCCGAAGTCTTGACGGAAATAAGTGTCATGATCGTTGTGATATAGGATTTTCGTACCGTCCTTTAAAATGGCGAATGGGAATGTTGATCTAGTCCTTTTATAATTATTCAAAGCTTCCCAGTCAAAAACTGAATCGTCTTTCCAACTCCATGATAACTTGTAATGTACTTCCTCCTGACAGGATTGTTGTCATCATGGTCAGGCATCCTCTTTCTTTTCTTGATACCTCCGCTTAATAGGTCGTCCCTCTTCTCGAATGACCATATAGGGTAACTAGTTTTGCTGCTCACTCGATCAATAATGCACAAGCAACAACCTAAGACCCTAAGTTCAAAATCCCAGAAACGTTTACTATCATATTTTTTTAAAACATTCCGGTTCCACATTTCGCAGTGATCTTAGGTTTTGGGAGGACATGGAATTTTTCATCTTGTAAATCAAATGCCACAATATTTCCTTCTTTGTCTAACCAGTGAATAGCTCCATCTACAAGGATCTCACTTGAAACAGATGGATACAATTCGTAGGTTATATTTTCTAGCTTTCTCCAACCATTTCCACTGCCTAGAGTATATACACCTACACGTCCGACCAAAGGCTCAATCCAATGAGGATTCCAGGATGATCGGTCGACAGGGTAATAGATTCTTACAACCTTATATTCATTGGTCGAAGGGTGGTAACCGAACCCACTCACAATATAATCTTAAGAACGCAAGCGTTCCACTCTCAATTCTGGAAGATACGCATATTCTTTGGTTCCCAGATTACGTATATATATTGGATCTCTTATTTTTTTTTGGAGATTTACAGAGATACAGACCAAGCCATTGCAGGAACCAACAATATCACGACAAGCACGAGGAGGGATTAAGTCGACTGTCTCAAAGTTCAGCGGTTTTTTGTAATTGTCATCATCATATTCCACGTGTTTTAGAAGTTTAAGATTTTTTTTTTCTGAATCAAATAAGTGAATAAAACTTGCCTTACTTGAAGAAACAGCAGCAGCAGAATTGTGATTGTAAATCAGACGTGAGTGCATCTGGGCGAAGGATTTATCCTTGTAGATGAGATATGCCCAAGTTTTGCATACTAACCTGCACTCCGAGACTGATTCAGCAGGTAAACGCGAAAGAATATTTATGATGATCTTTTCTGGTAGCGGAGAATCACCCATGACGAATAAAACACACAAAACCCTAATTTTGTAGCTTAGGATGAGATAGAACGAGGTCCTTATATATATATATATCATATACTTCTTAATATAAAGCAATTTCTTAATATAAGGATAATGTTTATACTGATGTGGCGTCCATACATTCATCTTCACTAATGCTACACACATAGAGCGGCACATGGCACATGGAATTTTGGAAAAATCAATAAGAGGATCCCTAGCTGTCATACCATATATATCAGTTTTTTGCCTTACAGAAGAGACACATCTTTTGGTTTTTCCCATACCTATAATTGCATAACTGTTGCGGACGTATCATTCTTAACTAACAAAACAGACACGTCTTTTGGTTTGGGACTGTTTCAGGAAAGAAAAAAAAAAACCGAAACATATATATATATAGGTATCACTCACATTCAATCGCAACATGCCAACATTTAGTTCTTTGTGACACCCGTTGTGACACCCGTTCTCCATCATTGCTAATGATGGACGGATTAAGAAAGACTTCAAAGATTTTGGACTTCGGAAATTAATAAATACCAGCTACTTTATCTTTTTATGCCAGACAAAAAAAAAGAGTCTTTTTTTTTTCGAAAAATGGGTCATTTGTCCAAATATTTTTAAATCACGGTTCAAATTGACGAATAAAAAATAGTTTGGGTGAAATGGTCAAAATAAAAATAGGAAGGATGAAACTGGATACATCCTGTGTATGAAACTGGTTACATCCTGCCTATTTTTACATTTTTATCCATTTAAACAGTATAAAAATTTAACTGTCCATTTCTACAATGAGTTCTAGATTGATAAGAAATATGCATCTTGGTAGCACCAGTTGGGCCATTCGCAGCTGTTAGGGGCCTTAGAGCGCATATGCATCCCCACAGCTGTTACGGCCCTAAAATGTTCAGTCTAATCCAGCCCCAAAAAGTTTGCATGAACTCGGCATGAGCCTTGAAGGAAAATCTGGAAGTTCATTCTACCGGAATGTGGATCATAGTTTCCTCTTAATATCAATACTCAGATTCCAGAAGCAGTTGAGGAACTTGGTCATAGAAAAAGACACAAAAAATATCTGTCATCAATCTTACAAGAGTGGACCGATCAAAAACAAAAAAAAAATCTTACAAGAGTGGATCGACAAATGACTCTCCCGTATGTATATGTATGTACATTACAGTTACTAATAGGTTGTTTGGATGTATACTCAGAAATAGCTTATTGAGTTCTGGAAATCAAAGTCAAAAATCAATTTGGTAATAAATTTTCATAAGGATTTCTAGAAACATAAAAATTAATTTTTATGAAGCAAATAGTTATGTTTCTGACTTCTACTTAGTTGTGAAAATGTAGAAGCTCCTTAAAAATAAAATAATAATTTATTACTGGCCATGATCAGAAGTATTAAAATTGAAATCATCAGAAGTATTGATGATCAATTAGCACTGGACTAATTTCACTCAGCTATGATTACTTATACATACGAAAGAAATACATAAAACAAATTAGCCGAACCCACAAGTTCCCTTAAAAACTCCATCGCACTCGAAAGGGCTACAACAGTGGTGTTTGCGAAACATTCCACAACTGCCACCTAATCCGTGACATGACGCTGCGTTAACAAAAGCTAGAAAGAACGAAAATATCACAAACAACACGGAATGTACATTCACAGCCGTCTTCCTCTCCATTATCCCCTGTTGATGATTTTTTTTATCTTGTGATTTTGTTGGTTGAATACATAGCTTGCTATATATATATATATATATATATATATATATATATATATATATATATATATATATAGTTCGGAACTGATCCATCTTTTGCTCAAGTCTTTATTGCATGATCAACCGTATTAACCGATTTATCAATAGTTAATTAATTCATGTTGCGGAGTTAATCATGTCACTGGTACCACCGTTCATTCATTGTGGATGAGGATGAATCAAACTGACACGGCTGAAATACAAGGAACAATACCAAGGGTTTGATATTCAAGATGGTCGATGGGGTCTTCACTTCACGTATGCACATTGTGCACTTGCATCTATGTTTGACTCCTTGCTTTCATTTTCTGGCGGTACACACATAAGCTATTATGATTCATACATGTTCTCGGGTGATAGGTCATTTGTTCTTTGTGGTTAGTTACTTGACAAAGTTTTATTAAATGAATCAGTTTCTAAAATAGAACAAAGAACTAATGACAAATTATTTACTGAAATCAGCATAATCACTATCCGATCATAATCACGCTCGAAAGACCACCTCCATTTTCAGCTTTTTTTCTGTTCATAAAAAAACAGCATTTTTTATTTAATAGTTAACACTTTTGTTATAAGATGCACCGACTTACTTGTGATCGGCATAATCTCGTAAACAATAGTTGCGATAACATCCCTCTTTAACTATCCAAATAAAATAACGGTTACCAATGAGATAGATATTACAGATGGGTTGGAGAAAATGGATTTTATAGGAACCAAAAATTTATCCATGAGAAACATCGTAACAATCACAGGACAAATTCTATGAACAAAAATGGACTAGAAACTTACTTGTGTTGTTTCACCCTTTAACCCAATATAGTGTATCTGAGTTATATCAGTATCGAAATATTAAAAGTTCTAAGTGATACCAAAATATGTATCTCGAAGTTGCATCATTAACGAGCTGGTAAATCAATCCGAGTCAGACGTAGACTCGCTTTCTTTATTCAAATTGATCAGACCTTGGTAGCTCTCGTATCCGCAAACTAGACCTCGGTAGCTTTCTTTATGATGACCCCTGGGGTCTTTAGTCTCTTGACGCAAGTAACTGTAACGATTGTTGTGATATAGAATTCTGGTACTGTACTTTAAAATGGCAAATGGGTATATAAATGATTTTGCCCGATGATAATAACGTTTGGCAGCCCTGCCAAAAGCTAGATCATCATTCCAACTCCATGATCACTTGTAATGTTCCTCCTGGTTAGCATTGTTTTCATCATCAAGCATCCTCTTTCTTTTTTTCATACTGTTTATTAATGGGTCGTCCCTTTTCTTAAATGACCATATAGCGTATCTAGAGTCCTCCCTTACTGAATCGATAATGCACAAGCAACCAACCAAGACCATAAGTTCAAAACTGGGGTGAGTGTTATCCCAATCTTTTTCTAAAAATTTCCGGTTCCACAATTCAGCCGTTATTTTATTATTAGGGTTTGGGAGGACGTGGAATTTCTCATCTGCTAAGTCAAATGCCACAATATTTCCTTGTTCATCAAACCAGTGAAGAGCTCCGTCAACAAGAATCTCCTTAGAATTGGGTAGATACAATTGGTAGGTGATATTCTGTGTTTCTCCACCCATTGACACTGCCTAGGGTGTATACGTGTACACGTCCAACAAAGGGTTTATTCTTGTTGGGTCGTGGGGCACGACGATAAATTCGTACGACCTTATACTCTCACTGGTTGAAGGGTGGTATCCGAACCTGCTCCTAACATAATCTTTAGAACCCAAGTCATTCACGCTCAACTTTGGAAGATATGCGTATTCTTTGGTCAAGGGATTACATATATAGATCGGATCTTCGATATTTTTGTCGGAATTTAAAGAGATACAAATCAAACAATGCATTCGAATAACTGTATAAACTTGCCTTACTAGACAGCAGCAGCAGAATCGTAATCATAAATCCGACGGGAGTGCATCTGGGCGAAGGACTTATCATTGTAGATGAGATTTCGCCAAGTTTTGCATACTATTATGATCTCGCTGCTGGTAGATTATCAGCCATGACAAAAAGACCTAAAAAACCTTAGTAGCCTAAGATTGAACGAGATATTAATGCATAGGGTAGAGAAATACTACAGTATTCTGTATCTAGTGGGCCTGCCCATACTTAGGATCATATCTAATTACGAACTACATCCGGTTCCAATTTGCAACACTGGGTGGGAAGCAGTTGAGAAACTTGGTTACAAAATGGCTCCCCAAATCGTTTCACTGATACTAGATTTTGTGCCCGTGCTATGCATCGTGCCGACCTGAAAATCATCTACCATCTTTCTTTCTTTTTTACCATATTTTTGATTTGGTGTGACGTGACTTCGACTCGTCACGTTGTGCTTTATTTGGTGTTGCGGGGCTTCACCCTGCCCAGTTGCAATGCATTTGTTATTTGGTGTAGTTCGGCTTCGCCTCGCCTCCTGCCCTGTTGCTTCCTCGAATTTTTGATTTGGTTTGGCGGAGGAATGCAATTTAGTGTGACATGTGTTTTTGATTAGTGTCGCGGGGCTTCGGCCCAATCCGTCATGATGCATTTTTGATTTGTTGTGGCTGAATTGTTGATTTGGTGCAAAAAAATAAATAAATAAATAATAATAGTAATAGAAAAATAATTGTCCTTTTATTTTTTGGTAATAGTTTTTTTTGTCTTTGTTTAACAAAAGCAGAGAGTTCCATTTAAACACTTGTTATAACTGTAATCAACATCTTACGAAAACTTTTTAAACAGTAAAACAAAACCCTGTATCACAAATACTATTATCAAGTTCTCCAGTACCTCCCCATCTCCACAATCAGCATAACCACCACTTTGTCTCAACCTAAACAATACCAAAAAGATTCCTCTTTTCTACCTAGTAACATGCATATTTAGTCCATAGCTCAGTTCTGACAGTCCATCATGGCTGGGTATATCTCGGGGTAATTTGTGCAGACTCAGTTGCCTATGACAAACGACTGCACTCTCCTTCCCTTTAAGTTGGTTCTGGTTTTAAAAGATTAGCGGAGCTGCAAAACAGAACAACACATGAGTTTCAATTAAATGCACCCATTGATTACAAAATCCGAACAAATTTAGATTAGGATGAACTTTTTTCTACTGAAGTTGTCAAGGATGACATGAGGATAACTGGATAAGCTTCCATTGTTTAATGAACTCATTCCACGTTGTCTATTCCTACACTATTGTTTTTTTTTCTGCAGCCACCGATAATACCCGTATTTGTTGACAAAAAAATAGTTGGAAAAGGAATGTTTACCTTTCGGCCATCAGTAGTAATTCCTAGAAAGAGAAGGTAAGTTTAAATAGCCTCATGAAAATGTTACATCCATGACTGCCATACGTATATTGTTACTATGAACTTTACAATAAAGGAACTTGAACTTGCCTAGTTTCAAAATCTTGCCATAATATGCCACTGTTACACAAAATGAAGAATATAGATGTGTTCAAGAGAGAGGGACAAATCATCAGAAGAAGACGAAAGCATTCTGATTTCCTTCGGTTTTAGGCTTAGTCTTATGGACTAGATATCTAGCTGCTAGATTGGCCATTCACGTCAGCATGGACAATCTCCTAAATCTTATGATAGTGCTAATCCATCAGATATTCGCTGAACAGGACAGCACTGGGCGCTGAACGGAACAGCGCTATAACCAAATGCCAAATGGAACAACGCTTTCAGGACGCATTTTGGGTTACCGGGACAAGTGAATGCTCACTCATTCTTTTTGTAGAACACGAAATAGACACTTTAGCTGCCACGTGTAGGATGAAGCATGGTCAATTGTGCGCACAATCACATTTGAATCTTACCTGCCCATTCTTTATGCACATCCCTCGAATAAAATATGCAAACATAGCTTACATAAACCATGCAGTAGCTCTCAAATTTCAAAGTGGGGTACGTGCTTCTTTAAAATTCATAGCACTGTGTAAACAGTAGTTGAACGTTGTCACAGGATAAAATAGTCAGCGCTCAACCATTCAGCGGTTATCCCGAATATTCGCCTAGCGCTGAATCGTTCAGCGTTGGGTTCATTTTTTGAACGATGAATTATTCGGCTTTTTAATTTCGCTGATAGTTGAACTGCGAGCAGTTTTTAGGAGAGAGAAGTAGCCAGATAGAGTTTTAACTTTTTTCCCACACTTTTTTCATGATTGCAACACTTTTTGGTCAATCTAGCAGTCCAATCGAGCCCATAGGAGTTAGCCTTATAGCCTACTTCCTTGAATAAAATGTCAGCCTATCACGTACTGTTGGAGTCTATTCACATTCTCGCCATTTTCCGGAACAAACCTGCAATAATCAATCTACGAATTTTAACATAACTACATTTTACAGAAATGTTTAAATGGCATTATATCCTAAAACCACTCTCGACAGACTACATATGGTAAATGTTCAAATAACATGGTGATGCAGGAATCGATCATCGGGGCAAAGGAACTGTGATGTGTTTGAGATATATAAAGTTTAACGTATTTAGCTTTTGAAAATTTGATCGAACCAAAACTAAAAGAGAAAACACTTGCAGCAGCTCCTATCAGATCCACCGACATGCGCAACTCGCACAAATATGAAGGTCAAGTTTTTTACAGCTTAGCAAGAGGAGACATTATTGTCCTAAAACCACCTATGTACAATGACAAATCCATTTCGGCGTAGAACATTAATAATTTTTTAAGAGCTAGTTAAACGCAGAACAAAAATTACCCTAAGGTAGTGAAGGAATAACACCAGCAACAGCTCCAACCCATGTATGATCACTTGGTATATTTGCTTAATACACTTGTGCAGGAACCAATATTTTTTCCTGCAGCAACGTTGCCATGAAAAAATACGTATCATAGATAACCATATATAACGTCAGGTAAAGGATAACCTTTCAAACAAAGGGCTAAATCAAAAGTGAGCATATATAACCATATAAACAGTATCCGTGAGACGCAGTGATGGGTAAAACAAAAAATATTTGCTCACTTCAGAATACTTAAAACAGTCACTTAGTTTTTTTTCTATTTCAGAAAATTGAACAGCAGGTAATCAGATTCTTCACTTCTTGGAATATAGTAACAGGAATATCCAATAGTAAAACAATAGTAACACAATCTATTCCAGCAACACACACCACTGGAGCAGCTTTATCTGGTCATGTTGCAGCTACATTACAAAAATTGGATCTATTGCAGAATCTAAAATTCACAAAACAAATAAAGCAGAAAGTGGCATAGAAGAATACCAATGAAAAAGGTTATGAGTTCAAACACTAAGGAGTTCCACTATCCAGCTCGCACAGTTCTATTAGTATTTTTGTTTTCCCCTGCAAACGAAGTCAATAAGTTAAACCCAATTAAGATGTCAGCTTGAACTTCATAAATCAACTCAAGAATATCCAATAGTAAATCAAAGTATACAAACACAAAACATAGATAGCAATCAACTATCAAACCCAAACACCAAGAACTGAACCCATTAAAGTTTTGTAAAATCAGTAATATTACCATTATAACTTACCCGAATTTATCTTTTTTCCTCCTTGATTACTAAGATTCATCACCTTCACTTATCAAATCATTATTGGCAGCAATAAGAAATAACAACAACAAGAAAGAAAAAAACTAAACAAAATTAAAAGCAAAAGCCTCAACCTTATTAAATATAAAAATTTGAAACTTTCAATTGTATATATATTTGTTTAATAATTTCAATTGGTTTGGCCTTGATTTACCCTTAAAGCTCTTTCTAGAGTCATATGAAATCAAAGCTTTCGTACATACAGGAACTACCACATCCAACTCCCACCCAGTGCTCTTCCAAAAATATGAGCTACATTGTCGAAAAACGGAGACATGTAATTAGAATATAAATAGCCTAACTAAGCTAAAATCATAACCAACATGACCCAATCCAAAAGGGATATAACTTAGAATAACAAATTCAATAATAACCCTAAATCCCTAAATTTCCAAATAAAAAGTAACTAATACCATAATACCCAAAAACTGATTCGATTAAGCTAAACAAAGTAAAATATATCTTGTGACAATAAACAAATAAAAATCCTAAAGCCATCATACCTTGAATTGAACACGAAGATCATAACCCTAGCCTTGCAGACCGAAATAGAGAACATCATAAACACCACACTCAGTAACTAAACTAGGCCAAAACCCTTTCAACTGTGAAAAGTGAAGAAAAAGAAAAAAATAATAAAGATTAGAGATGCTTACACTTAGTGGGATTATGGGGCTCCTTCAAATACTTCGCCGGTTAAATTAAACTCATTAAGGATATCGTAGCTGGGGTTCGAATGGAGGGATCCAACTCTACGCACCACTGTTGATTTGGAGTTTCGATTATTTCTTCATCTTCTTTGTCTGGTGAGCTGGCAAAGGAGAACAGAGAGAGAATTAGATCAGAAAAGGTAATCGGAGGTGGAAGTCGTTTTAGGTTTTAGGTTTGATTATTGACGTAAGTATTATCTACCTAACTGGCGTTGGTACCGTCCAGTTAAGTATTTGGTGTAAACCAAATGTAATTAATTATTTAGCTGTAGATTGAAAGGTAAGTATTGTCTACTCACTTTTATGTTGACGGTGTTACTAACGATCGGTTAAATATCGGGTTGAACGAAGTGTAACCCAAGTTTTAATGTCTCGACCAATAGAGTCTCGCCAACATCCTTACCGTGTGACGTGGGAGCTTATATGACTTAGCATTTTAATTGATGGGAGATTACTGTATGATGATTAATAATTCACAAGTGAAAACTACTACCACGCCCATTTTTAAGATTTTTTCCACCGTGAAATCCACCGGCGGAAAACTTCATGACCACACCCAATTTTTCCTCAAAAATTACTGGCTCGCCTATATTTTCTAAAATTATACTTTCATTTATATTTTGTCTTCGTTTCCGGAGGAGCTTTACGAACTAAAATTTTCTCTAGGTTGCACTATGACTTTGTTTCTTTTTCATCTGGAAGGAGCTTTGAGATTCGAGAGCGTTTTCTTCTCGTCTTCTTATTCTAGATCTGGTTTCAAGTTTCAAGCCATTGTTTTCCAAGAAAACTGAGAGATGAATGAGATCGAGAACAGCAGAGATAAATCAGATGGAGTGGAATTTGAATTAGGGGTTGGTTTGAATAAATCGCTGAGCAGCTGATGAATTTGGGAGGTCTGAGATGGTGATGAACACATGATGAAATAGAGATGGAAGATAAGATTCTGCTGCTGTGTTTTGATTTAGAAGACATGGGTTTAGAGCGGATTCGCAGATGGATGAGTTGCTGCTATGAAGAAGGTTCTGTGGATTGTATGGAAGATTCGAGTTGGGTTTGTGGCTGATTGTGAAAGAATTAGGGCTTTAGTTATTTCCCCGAATCAGGGATGGTCAAAATCGGGTTAGTAATACTGTTGATTCTCGTTACTTCAATGTATTTGGTACCGTTGGTCAAAATTGGGTTAGCAATACTGTGATAATCTCAACTTTTGTCAATGCATCCAATTTAGGGTTTAAGTCCCTAAATTTTTGATTTTTATGCTTTTTTCAGATAAATGTTTACCAATGCCTTGAAGGAGGAGTGATTGTTGTTCTACAGTTTTATGTTGATGAAGATGTAAGTAAAGATTTCTTTCTTATTTTTTTTCTTTGAACGAAGATGCAGCTACCATCTGATGCATGTCTGGTTTGGTCATGTGTTGTTTAGTTCAGAAGGAAGAGTCATTCTATACTTTGAGTTGGGCTTGTAATATTGATGGGAATCCATTGTTAGTTGCTGGTGGACTCAATGGAATTATATGTGTTATTCAACCAAAATAAATTTCTCATTCTATATTTTGAGTCATTCATAGAGAAACGAAATTCTCTTTTCCTTCAACTAAAATAAATTTATTTTATTTCTGAGTTGGACAATGATGATACTCGGTTTGCTAGCAATCATAGAGAAGCATGCCAGGGAGATTGCTAGTGATTTGGGTACAGATGAGGATGTCTTAAGGGTTTGTTGTTTTCCCTTAATTAGCTATTTGAATTCACAAGATCTTCTGTCTGTTCGAAGCGTCTGCAAATTATTGCGCTGCATCGTCCGGGGTGATGCTCTTTTATATACTGATCATCCATTAAATGAGTGGGTTACAGACGATGGTCTTCTGCAACTAGCTAGCAGGGCTCAAGGAAGCTTGAGAACTTCGAGTAAATAGTAAGTGACTTAAACTACATTCATTCTCTTGTCAGTGTCATCAGAACATTATTGACATATATGGGTTTGATTATTAAGGAATTAGGATAGTAATTGTGGAATTTCAGGGAAAAGTTATTTTTATTGGTTGAAAACTTAGCTGTGGATGTTGTTTTCTGCGGAAACTCTCTTGGTTGTGTATAGCTAATGGTTGTAGGGGTGATTTTTTTTGAGATTCAATTTGAGATTTTTGTATGAGGTGTAGGTTGGTGATTTTTTGTTGTTGTTGGAGGTTAAGTACTAAGGAGCTAATTTGTTTGTGTTTGTATATTGCTTTGCAGCCGCGTGTGTGGGAATCCACATGCTATCATCAGAAAGTATGGACTGATGTGTCGCAGGCAGTGCTTCCGTAGCAATGCCAAGGAGATCGGTTTCATCAAGGTGAGCTGTCTACAAGCAATTGAGATTTTGTGGTAAATTTGATCATACACTTGGTTAGATGAGTTTCTGTGACAATTCCATAATATATGTAACATTTCAGAGGTTGTGTTTTCTGATAATAAAGTTCTGAATTGGTTTTTTCTTATCCTGTACACATCTCTCAGCAAAGTAGACCCTGTTGTAGGGGTTTGAATGGAATTTGTCATTTTGTTGTCATTTATTAAGCAAACAAAGAGATACCTTATATTGTTCTTTGTTCTGTAGCAATCCCGCTGCATCATTTTAGAGTGTTTTATTTGCTAGAAGCAAACTGGTTGTTGCTCTTAATTGGATGGTGTATTGTGCAAAGCCCTTGTCGCACCATTACATTGACATTGATTTTGTACTTCTCAAATTTGACCTATTCTAGGATTTTAAATTGATATACTGCTGTAAACTTGAATATATTAGATGGGTTGTACTTGGAGTTTGTCATCAACTAAATTCAGGGATTTTTGTACTCTGATTCAAATTATGTTTTGTATGCAATTCAGACTACAAGAAGGTGAAAATGTTGTTGGTTGTTGAGAACTGGGAAAGGTGTTTATGTTGTTTGGTTTGTATGGGAGTTGATGAAACATGAAAGAAGATGATTGGTTTGTGTGGGAGTTGATGATGCAGTCTAGAAAACGTCTGCGTGACATGTTATGCATCTACAAAATTTGTTGCGTAACTTGTTATGCAGTCCAGAAAACGGTTGCATAACACGTTATGCATCAACTTTTTGTCACTATTAAAACCAGCAAAAACAAAGACTGCATAACTTGTCATGCACCTACAATAATATCTATGCAGTCGTGAAAATGGATGCATAACCTGTTATGCATTCGAAAATATGGCTGCATAATGCATTATGCATCGAAAAAATTGTTGCACGATCTTCTATGCATCGAGAAGATAGATGCATAGTGCATTATGCATCAATTTTTTATGTACGCACTAATACAATGGCTACATAACTTGTTATAGATGCATAACTTTGTTATGCAGACGCATAATTTGTTATGCAGTGGAGAAAATGGTTGCATAATTCATTATGCGTCTGAGGATTGTGTTATGCATCTTTTTTGGTGGCTGCATAATGATTATGTATCAAGTTTTCGAAAATTTTGCCTAAAATGATGATCACCTCCGATTTTTCGTGAAAAACAAAAATTTGATACTGTTGTTTGTACTCGTTGCGTAGCTCTCTTAAAAAGATTTCCAACAATATAAAATTTGTAAAATTCCAAGGCGCGGATTTTTAGATATATTATATCCAAGTTGCGTTCCCAATTATACCCCTGATGCATAACCCGTCATGCGGATGCATAATCCGTCATGCATACATTTTTAATAATTTTATATAATTATGGGTGTCACAGTACCTAAAATTAATTGTGGACCTGACAATGAGAATATTATTTTTTTTGGTCTGCGCCTAATTTTCCCAATTCACAAACCATATAACTAATGATCATAATATGCAAACAGAATAGTAGAAGCAATGGATGCGTTACGAAAATGAACCATCATTGAAAATTCAATTCCTACGTTAACCTGACGAAGCAATGGATACATATTCACTTGACGTAAACCTGCACACCAATTATTATCTTACTGGGCCTGTCAATACCTTGGATCATATCTAATCTGGTGAAGATTCCAACACGCAGAATTTCGGTCCAAAGATGTCTTGGCAAATTGTCTCTCACTGATATCACTGTGTGATTAATAACAATTCTTGTTGCGTAACTAGAAGCATTACAGAACGGACCATCGTTCAAAATTCCTAAGAACCAGACTGAAGTATTCACATGAGTGTTATTATAAAGTACAAGAAAGAAGCCCCGCGTCTCTATGTACAACTATTGACGAGACTACTAGTTGCTTAGTAATCAAACGCTCGAAAGACCACCTCCATTTTCAGCTTTAGTCCTGTTCATAAAACAGCAACATTTTGTCAGTTATACGGAAAGTTAACTAGATGACCCTTAACAGTGTGCAGTTTAGTAAAACGATAAATTACTCGCACAGACAATTGTTTGAGTTTTATAAATCAAATAAAAACTCAAGCAAAAAGTGCATCGACTTACTTGTGATCAGATGGACTGGGCATAACCTCGTAAACAATAGTTGCGATAACATCCCTCTTTAACTATCCAAATAAAAAAATAATGGTTATCAATGAGATGTACAGGACCTACAGGTGGATCAGAGAAAATGGAATCTATAGGAACGACATATTCATTCATGAGAATCTTCGTAACAATCAGAGAACAAAATCCATGAAACCAAAACTGGCTAAAAATTTACCTGTGTTGCTTCACCCATTAACCCAATGTAGTGTATCCGAGTTGTATCAGCATCAAAATTTTCAGGGAAATGCAAAGTCAAACTGCCCACGCTTTGGAATCTCGAATACCTGATGGAGTTTAAGATGAGAGAACATTAGAGCCATGGATTACCATGGCATGATAAAATTAGGCAGATGATCAATTTAACAAATCGCTATACAGTTAAGCCACTTATGATTGTTACTACATTGAACATGGGGCAGATACACATGTAAAAATGTGATCAATCCTTATATCTAGTTCATCAAACTCGCTGACCTTTTACTTTTTAGTGAATTAAAATGTTTCGTAAATGGAAATTCTTTTACGAAATTAGTGTTCAGTCATGGTTGTTCATTGTAAGAGAATCTGTGGAATTCTTAAACATTTTAGTTAATGTTTGAACCGTTTGGTTATATGAGTTCAGTTGTCCCATTTTTCAGTGATAACGAACTGTTCTTGCTTAAAAATAGTCTTTTACAAGTTCAACTCTTCAAAATATGCCGATTGTCTAGTTAAGGTATAACTTCAAGAAATAATTCTATATATGCAAATGAGTAAGAATATGGCAAGTAAAAGACATGAATAACAGATAAAATAAGATGATACTTAGATAAAAGCAGTTAATAAACAATGATCAGGACGATTTACTAACCTGGTTTGGTACTCTAATATGCCTTGCAAATTTTCAGCTAAATCCCACTCCTTGATGATATCAGGGAAACATTTGATTAGTTAACTGGAAACAGAGAGCTTGCAGCCAAAATAACTAAGATAATGCTAAGAGTAGTTACCTGAACAGGTTGCATGCCTTGGGCATCTGAAAAGTCAATACCTTCTCGATTAATGAACCTAGATTTCAACTAGAACCAAGTTAGTATTTCAAGAAATCTGGCGAGGACAAATTATAATGCACGAACAATACATAGATGTCTGACATGCAAAACCTAAGATGTTTACAAGAAAAAAGCCATTAAACTGAAAAATCGGGTAAGCTTGAGACAACATGGAGTTACGGTTGGAGAGTGGATCAGTTTTACAAGATATCAAAATAGATAGTAGGAAACAAATTACTTCCAAACACATTAAAGCACAAAAGAAATGTTTTAGAGGTCGAACTCACGCTCTCATTTTTGAGGGACTTGTTCCATCAGCACCACCAACAATAGAAATGCTTTTGATCTTAACATCTGAGGTAAATCTGCAAGGAATTTGAAGGGTATAAAACAAATATAGAACTCAATACCATGTCTTGTCAAAGATGACCATAGGATATGTGGAAGGTATTCAAACTCGCACATAGATAATAATTTGAAAGAGAAAATCAAAGAAAAAAGAAAAAGTAAAACCGAATTTGGCAACAGACAAAAGTTACTGCAGCATATTACAAGAAACAGCCAAAGCAGACAATAACAAACTAGCATATGCTAAATGCACAAAGTTTTTCCAAATTAAATAGCTCGGAAATATGGTTCCTATTAATGATCAAATCTAAACCTAAAAACTATACCATGTTCTCTGTGCGGAATAAATAAGATCACTTACACATTCCTTGTAAGTTCAAAATAATAGTTTGGATTGCTTCCCTGTTCTCAGTTTTACCGCAATAGCTATTAAATGAGCTGACTGGATATCAAACTGGGACAGGACTCGACTTTAGGCAACCAGTCTTTAAATTGTTCTTTTATGGCATGTTTGAAAAGCAAATTCTTACAAAGTTTTTCGTTGAACAACTAAACCCTGACCCTGCAACTACATTTGCCTAGTCAAAGAATCTTAATCACTCGCAATCCTTTTCCAAGCTACCTTGGTTGTTTTAGTAACACTCGTAGTCTAAGAAAAGTGAGCTAGGTTTATGAGATATGCCTAGTGACTACAGGGAGTCAAAGGATATCCTTGTTAGAATAATTAAGCAAGCAAGACAAAATATATGTCATCATGGGATGCAGTTAAGAGAATAACAGCTGAAGCTACAATATGTCATAGTAAGGAAAAAATTAATGCATTGAATGAAACCTATGTGAGTATATGCTTGCAAGTGCTAGTCCTGCTGTTAGATGACAAACAGCTCTTTTTGAATTTCAAGCAAGCGATTTCATCTATGGGTTTAGATTGCCAACAACATGGATGCTGATGCTTCGACCAAAAAATCTAAAGCATTGACAACTACACAATCTTGGTATTCCCTCTATGATTTTTGGTTTCCTAAGACGAGAACTTTCTAGCGTCCAATCTGTGTAGCATTTCTATACCAATCTGTGTAGTATTTCTATACACAAATTATTGCTTGCTTTCTGAATAAAACATTAATATATAAAACAAAATGGAGAACGAAAACTCTGCTTTAGGTCTATAATCAAAATGATTCAACTACAATCAGTAGAGATACTGCAATTACTTACGGAATGAAAACGATTAACTCGGGATCACCATCATTGCTTTCCAAAAGGCCCTGTTATGATAAAGAGAATATAAAAAATATGTACTAAACAATTGTGATTTGACAAGTTATTGTTCATCAAGGATATCTCTTTACATTAAATTAAAGCGAACATCTCATATAATATCTGGTTATTAGTTTGTAACGGAGGTTATTTCACTTCAGACATAATATCACAAACGATCCGGGTTAAATTCAAACAAATCCTGCCTAACAAAATACACTGGACACACATACCGTTGATATATCGAGACGCTGTTCCCAAGCTTTAAACACTGACTTGGCACTTCCTTGAACTGCTTCGTTTAAAGCAGATACCTAAAATCAAAACATCAAAAGAAAAATCACTAAAGTAGCTCTACAACCTCATTTCCCTGGGCATTCAAGATTCATCCTTCCCATTTCAGAAGCTAAACTAAAGCAACTTGATACAATAATCAGCATCCTAGAATCAAATACTTGACGACAATCTAATCAACTAATAAACCATAGAAAAACACTGGTACTACCATAAATTAATCTCAAATTTCTGCATAAATCCTATCTCAACCCATAATCAACAATGACCTTAGGAGTCTAATTCAATTCAAAGATGCATCATTGAAAATTAACAAGAAACATTATCTCCTGTCTCTTTAATTACATCATGTATCCAACAAAACAAAACACAGACAAGCAGTCTACATGTGCAATTTCATCTCTTCCTCATCCGACATCTGCCAACACCAACTTATATACAGGTTGTTCCTGACCTTCCCCGTACTATGCCGCTTATATCTCTAGCAACAAGGCTGTGAGGACTGAGGAGATTCAAGTACCCGAGCCAACCAGCCGAATGGATACAATAAAAATTCCAATGACCATCCATGTCTTGACTCACTACCGAATCGAATTGCCTAGGCCTACCATTAAATAGTAACCCTAACGTTATAGCAATTACTCTCTCTGCAGCTTCCCATACGCAATATCCTTCCCAGAAGCACTTGAGACTTGAATCTCATATCTTCTATAATATAATCATATTTCTGTACAACCTACCCTGAAATCAGGAAAGCAATTTCACCTATGACATCTAAAATACAGCAGTCTGAACACAACTGAAATATGGACCAAAGCAAACAGAAAAAGGAATAAAGCTACATGAGTCTGGGTTATAGCACAATTAATCACAAAAACCCTAGTGTGTAATCTTCTAGAGTAATTAAAAAAAGAAAGAAAAACAAATCAGCATCAACTCAAAAAGGCTAAAAAATCCACCATTAAATGATCGGTATTATAATCTTTTAATCTAATCAATACCCTAAAAACACTGGCAATTACCATCAACTAATCCTGGTCCAAATAGAAAAAAGTTAAAGGAAACACAAATTCCTGGTCCAACACTTGTTGAGCTGGACGTGTTGTTATTTATCCAGCAATGGAACATAAAAACGGTAAATCTGATGATTCACTTCAATAGCTTTCGCCATTTTGGGTATCTTCAATTCCATTCAGTGAAGATAACCGAAATGGTTAAGCCTTTTGAAACCTTCAATTGTAAGTTGTAACACTGTATTTACCATTGACCTTTGGTCTTTCGATAGGCAACAATTTCTTGATCTATTCCGATGCTATTCTAACTCTTCGACATTCGACGTCTACCAACATCAACTAATACACAGGTTGTTCCTGCCCTCCCCATGCTAATGCCACTCTTATCTCTAGCAACAGAGCAAAGAAGAGATTCTAGTACTCCAGCCAGCCAACCCAGGGAACGCAGTAAACATACAAATTACAACTCCAAGTCCAAATCAAGTTTTTCCTAGGCATACCTATTACAAACTAAATCTTCCCTTTTACCAATTACTCTCCCTCCAGCTTCCTATCCCTGAAGCCTTGAACCTCACATGTTCTACGATAAAATCAAAATTCTCTACTAACTAACCCGAAGCAAGGGACCCAGGCGTACCCGTTGACATTTTAAAGAACTGCAGACTGAACAAAATTGAAAAAGGAATGAAGTTACATGAGTCTACTATTTGAGAGAGATTTTAAGCTCCTTAGCAGCTCAACTAATTGAAAAACAACGAGACTAAACCACATCCACTATCTCAAACAGTTCCGAAAACCCTAGTAATCTGCCAAATCAGTTTCAATTCAGAAAGGCAAAAATCCACCACTAATCGACCGATATAATAATCGTTTAATACAATCAATACCCTAATAACACTGGTAATTACCATCCAATAATCTCATACTTCAGAACAAATCCATATTTTCCCAAAATCTCTACATAAAAAACTGAAAAAATATCAGAAAAAAAATTAGGGATTGGAAATACAAAACAGATAAATGGGGAAAGGAGAAACGAACCTTGGAAAGGTCTATGTGCTTGTAAAGAGAAAAATCAGATGAGCAATCGTGATCCTCACAACTATGATCATGAACACACGCCATTCTGCAACTCACTGTCTCTCTTTTCTCTGGAATTTGTTTCTAAAGGTAGAAGGAGAAAATCTCAGAAATGAATTTCTAGTGAAAGTTAAAAGCAAAAGTGTCTATGCTAAAGTACGCGGGGGTATCTTACTTGTTAACCGGCACTCGGTTTGTACCTGGATTCTGAATCTCTGATTGGAAGTGCCTCATATCCCACGTGGTACTCTAGCTCCTGGCATTTCATAGTTTACGGGACGGTGAACATATGAGTAGGGCTGCACGAAGTTTGGTTCGGTGCGGTTATAGGTAAAACCGTTCAAATAACCGTGTTCGTTGCGGTTATCACAATTGAAACCGTAGACAAATTGTTCAGTATTCGGTTCGGTTTTTAACCGCACCGATACTGTTCGGTTACGGTTCGGTTCGGTTTTCACCTATACCCTGCACCTGTATATAAATATATTCTGAAATTCTTAATAAACTGATACTACATGCCATACTTAAATCTTGATAATATAACCATAGTCTACAGATAATCAAAGTTGAAGTTCACAAACAAGTTAGCCAAAGTCTTAAGTCTAAAAGATAACCAAAGTCTGATGAATCGAAAGTTAAAAGAAAACGATGTTGCCAATAACATAAAAAGACTGCAGTCATCCATTTCATCTTCATTTCTCAAGTTAACCAAAGCTAAAAGACTGCAGTCCATCCATCTCTCAAGCCAATCTCCTTAATCTTCATCCTTCCCCAAAATTTCTGCAACAAGAAAAACAAGAAGAAATAAGATAAGAGAAACTAACAGATAAGAAGAAAAACAACAAGAATGCAAAGAAGAATACAAACACTTGGCTGAATATGAATTATGATTGCTGCTGTTGTTGTTACAGCAGGTGAGAAACTAACAGATAAAAGAAGATACACTCATTCAAATTTCAAGTCAAAAGAGAAGGGATTCCATTACCATCTTCAATGTTGGAATTGTCATCAGGGACGTAGTCACATAGGAAATCAAGAGAGATAGGTTTATGCAACCAGCTTTGCGTACAGAGAAGTGCTTCAACTGTCCTGGCAGATAGCGAGCTTCTCCATGGAGTAAGAATGCGTTTTCCAGTACTGAATGCAGATTCCGAAGCAACGGGGACACTGGTATTGCTAAAATATCCTTTGCCATTAGTGATAGTACCTTAAACAACCACAACAGCAAATGGTTTTAGCTGACAGTAGTGGGTCTGATCATGAAATGAGACCTCCAAAGAAAAGAGCAGAAACATGGGTTTCTGAAGAAACAAGATTATTAATAAATTTGGGATCACCAAGTATGTGTACTGACAAATGGAGAAATTTATTAAAAGAGTTTAAGAAAATGAAGCATCACCAAGATCGTGGTACTATTAGCCTGCCACCATGCTAGTTTAAGAAATTTATTAAAAGAGTTGATTAAGCAAATACCTTATACTTGGTACTATTAGCCTGCCACCATGCTAGAATATCAAACTCCTTGGTAGATGCTTCACAGTCATCAAGCAAATACCTTTCAAGCTCTGACTTTGGATGAGTATTGTGAACATTCATTCTTCTGACCCTTCTGCTTCTTGTTGGGATTCTGAGGGCATGTGCCTAAATGTGTCTTCATGCTGGAAGTGCCATTTCCTCTGCTATGTGCTTGCAATTTCTTCTTACAATGCTTACACTGAGCTTGTTCTTCACTGAGCCTTACAAAGTCATTCCAAACTTTTGATCTAGTTTTCCCCTTCTTCTTCGGTACAACCTCAGGTGCAGGGTCCTGTGTAGCCTGCTCTATAGCTTGTGTTTCTTGTTTTGTTGCATCAACTTGAGGTGTTATTGACAGTGTCACATCAGTAGACCCAGCTGCAGGGGATGGAGAGGGAGATGCACTTGCCATCTTGCAGCTTGATAATGAAACTGAACTTGATCCAATCATTACCCTGCCAAACAACCAAAGGTAAACAAGTTAGTTCTTACTTCTTAATACAAGCATTCATATTTCTTTAAACAATCAAGTTAGTTCTGAACTTGATAATGAAACTAAACTTCATTTGACACTGCCGTGTTACTCAGTTTAAATTAGAAATACATTTCAGAGTGCTAGCTCAGAGTGACCCTGAGTTTCAGAGTGCTAGCTAGCTAGCACTTGCAATTTCAGTTTAAATTACACTGCCACTGCACAGCAATTTCAGAGTGCTCAACCATATCAACATTCGACACCCATTAAAAATTTAAACCCCTTTTTCGAAATAATTTACATCATTCAACATTAGACCATATCAGTACTCAACCATATCAAATCACAGATCCTAAATCACTTCATTTTACATCAACTGACCTTTTTCAAAATATTTTCACAATAATAAACCCTAAGTTCAAAACATCAATCAAACAGAACAAGTCAAAATGAAGATTGAACTAGTTAGTAGTTACCTGTAATCAGACTCCTTCCTTCCCTTAACTCAAACTGAATGATAATAGCTTTCAGACTCCTTCTTGAGTTCCTCCCCTCAACTCAACCAAAACCTAAAATAAAAAACCCATGACTGTAATCAGAAAAATAAGATTTGACAAAAGAAATTGATTGATAAACACAAAACAACAAGCAAACCATTTCGAAGAAAGAAACTCTAAGTCCTAACAGAAGAATAATTAAAAAAAAAACCCTAGAAATTGAAAAACAAACAAATCAATCGAAACGAGAATGAGAAATAGAACAGGGGATCTATTTACTTACTAGATAGAGCCAAGGAGGTGGTGGTGCTCTTGATGGAGGTGGTTTAAAAGATCAAAGTGGTGGTTCTACTGGTGGTGGAGGCGACTGGGGTTTCAGACTGAAGAGCGAGAGCCGAGAAGAAGAGAAACGAGATGAAAACTTCTGAAAAAATTAGGGTTCCGAAATATATATGGTGTAGGCTTTAATCTAGACGGCTAGGATTAATCAAGATAAAAACTAATCGACGGTCCCTATTAATCGGTTTTTCGGTGCGGTTATCTTGCGGTTATGGGTAAAACCGTATGCCGAACCGTAAATCTAACGGTTATTAAAATGAAAACCGTCACCGACCGTTGGATTATCGGTGCGGTTACGGTTCGGTTATGCGGTTATCGGTGCGGTTACGGTTATCGGTTCGGTTTCTGTTCAGCACTACATACGAGTATTATTCGGATTTGTAAAAGGTACGGTATGTCCAAAATCTGGTTAGCTGTTCGGGATTCGGTAATAATTCGAAATTGTGTATCTACGTGTGTAATTCGTTTCAGTCATATAAATTTGGTATTGAAAACTCGCCACATATTAAACAATGAAAATAGATCTTTCTGTTATAAACGGAAATTTAATTGGTAAATGTCTATTTCAGTGGGACCCCGTTATTTGGGCATCAAGTACATAAACTCTTTAAATAAAGTCTCAAGCCTTTATAAACATACACACGTGAATGAGGAACCTCTCTGTTCTTCCCCTCTATTTTATGTCCCTTGTTCTTTGTCTTTCATATCACAACACGTTATCGGGACGATGCTCTACTAGCTGATAACAGAAGTATTAAAGTGGAAGCCAAAAGAATCCTAGCGACCTAAGATGTCGAATACAATAGGCAGGAAAAATCTAAACCTAAACAAATCTATAAATATACTTTCTGATCTTTTTTTAATTAAATATATATTTATATATGATTCATATACTGGTCGGTTCATATTGATTTCTATCTTAACTGTACGGCTATTCTGTTTTCTCTTTAAGGGTTAAGATGGACTAATGTCTCATGACACCCGCAGATTGATGGATTAAGATGCGTAAGCTTAGCACCGTCTCACGGAACTCCCAGTAAGTGAGTTACAGTAACAAGGAGTCTTTTAGTTTAATACAATCTTCAGTACTGTTGATGGAATTGTTATCCATTTTTTTTTCTATTAATTATTTTTCTTTTAATGGTATACCAAGTGATTCATCAGATATGGATCCTATCTCTAACTATTGTCCCAAGAATCGAAATCCATTGGGTTATCTTTAAAAGACCTAATCTATACGATGGGGTGCCCGTGATTAACTTTGTTGAATGTTTGATTTTTCTTTCTCTCTATTTTTTTTCATAGACTCTCTAAAAAAAAAAAAAATCCATCGAAGGATGATTTTATAGTTTCTATCTCTCTAATGAAATTGTAATCACTAAAAATTGATGTAGTCGCAAATATTATTATCTTTTACAGCAAAAATCACATGCATGGTTGAAAAACCTCTGACCAGTTAATATTGGTATCTTTGTCCATTTGACGAAGATCATGTGATTTATCATATCCTGCGGTTTCTATATTTTTTTTAGAAACCCATTGATGAGTGCCAAATATTGTATATATTTATCCCTTTTTGTTGGCATTTAACTCATCTTTTATGCATTAATTCTACATTTTATCCCATATTCTGTATTTTCATTGTTTTCAAGAATAAATATTTTTATTAATTAATTTTGCATTTTTAGGTAATAAATAAAGTCTGGATGACTTGCGGAGCAAAAAGAGCAGAAAAGTAGTGAAAAGCCGGGAGAAATCACGCAAGGAAGCCGCGAAGAATGGTGCGCACAACCTCATTTTCTACACACAAAAACGCATCCGTTCTCAGCCATCAGATCAGTTCTCAGAAGCATCCGATGGTCGCTCCTTCATAGAGCATCAAAATCTGAAGTCTCTGCCAAGCACCACAGCGCTGAAATTCCAAGCCTTCAGATTAGATGGTAGTTGAATCCAACGGTTGCTCCCTTGCTGTTCATCAAAGTTTGATATCTCCGCCTTACACTACAGCACCTAACCTAATCTAGCACCGTTCGTTTCGTTGTATCCCTTCGTCCGACGGTCGCTCCTCGCTTGCCTCCGCATCACCGTCCAATCTACCTACCAGCTCCACATCTCACGGCTTAGTCTCGCTGAACATCAAAAATCGATGAACTCGCCTCACACCAAAACAACCCTAGGGTATATTAGCAAAAATTGAAGAAACCCTAATCATCTTCATTCCCCTCTTCTCTTTCCTTCCACCCGCACCACCTTCTCCTTCACCTGCAACTGCCGAACCACCACCACCAACTCCACTGTCTGCAACCACCTCTTTCACCTGCAACTGTACCACCTTCTCCACCTACCCTAGACGATATTTTTCCTCTCCAACTTCTACCAACCCCTTTCTCTGACTTACCCTACTTTTAGGGTTCTAAGTTGAGAACGTGTTTGATAGATGTGGTAGAGAAACGGCATGGAGAAGAGCAAGGAAGCAAGGAAGAAGGCATGGGCTCGGATTGTCCAATCAAGTTAGGTAAAAACAAAAACCCTAATTTCGACTGTTTTTGGGGAAGAACCATGAACCCTGATTTGGGGATTTAGGGTATAAATAGGAGGGTTTGTAGAACTAGTGAGGGTGTTCTTGGGCTAGCCGAGATTCCCCCAAAATTGGGTTAGTTTAGGTTTAATTTCATTTCTTAAATTTCAATTAAATTTCAATTTAGGGTTTCAATTTTAATTTCAAGTTCTGTTAAATTCTGTCACTTTTTATTGCAATTTGTGTTTTAATTTTAATTTCCTGTTAGTATTAAATTTTAATTCCCTGTTAATGTTAAATTTTAATTCCCTGTTGTGTTTTAAATTTTAATTTTTTACCTCAATTTTTGTTTCCTGTTTAGCAATGATTCTTGTTTTTTTAATGTTTGTTCCTTGTTAATTTTTGTTCCCTGTTTTGATAAATTTTTGTTTCCTGTTTGATACATTATACATATTTAGTTTAATTTTTAGTAGCATGTTTAAGTGTCACTGTTAGTATTGTGTTAGTGTGACTGTTAATTCTCTAGGTTCATTGTTAATGTTAGTATTTTATCCCTCTTTAGTTCACTGTTAGTTGTTGTTCACTGTTGAGTAAGGGAATGATAAGTTAAAACCTTTGAAGCATAGTGTTGATTGAGTAGTGGGGAGAAACTAGTGCTCACTAGTGACTGTGAGCAAACTGGTTCTCTTCCCACTCTAGTGTATGCCTAGGTTCTCATCATTGTTTTATCTTATAACTGTATTGTCTTCACACTCTTGCCTTTGGCTCACAGCCATTGTTTAGCTCTAGTATCACTGTTTTTCTTCACATTTTCACACACTGTTTTCCACCATTTTTCTCACTGTCTTTCTTTTGCTGTTTAGTTTTTAGTCTGTTTAATCTTTGCTGTTTTTGCCATTCTTTTGTTCTCTGGTTTGCTTCCAATTTGGCCTAGAGCCACTGTTTACACTCCTCTTTTGCTACTAAGCCAGAAGCCCATAAGTCCAAAGCCTGGGTTTTTAATCATTGGCCCTTTACAAACCAAAGCCCAGGTCTAATCAAAAGCCCACAGTCCACTGTTAGCTCAATCCCATTGAGCCCAAAATCCCAGAGCACAACTTGAGCTCACCAGAAGACCAAAACAAACCCCCTAAGCCCAAAACCCAAAAAGGCTTCATAAGTTAACCAACAACAATTTAGAGCCCAAATAGCTAAACACTACAAAACACTCCCAATCTCTGTGGATCGACCCGTACTTGCACGAGCTACAACTGACGACCGTGCACTTGCGGTATTACTGTAGGCCCGCGTGTCATTTCGCTCAATTTTATACGCTTTCCCGGGCCTGCCAAGTTTTTGGCGCCGCTGCCGGGGATTGGTGCTGTGTTTTTCTTGTTGTTTTATTAGCTATTTTTGCATTTCACTGCATAGCATTTGCATCTGCATCTGCTTCACTTCATTTGCTGTTGGACCTGCTGTTTTGAACCTGTTTTTCCTCTGCTGGGACGCCACCAAGGAAAAGAACCAAAGCCCAACTGGGTTTTTGCAACAATATCAGAGCAGCTGGGCTGTGCTTAAAAGGTAACCCATTTAAGAGAACCCGAATTGTGGGCTTGTAATATTAAAGCCAATTTTTGGGCTTCTCTTATTTTCTGTTGGGTTTGTAATAATTTATTTGTGGGCTTGTTTGTTTAATTTGTGGGCTTGTTTGTTTAATTTGTGGGCTTGTTTGTTTAATTTGTGGGTTTGTAATTAATTTTTGTGAGCTTGTTTAATTTGGACTTGTATTTTGTATTCTGGGTTTTTAAACCCAGCTGAGCTTGTAACCGATCACGCTAGTTGAACTCGTTAGTGGGCCGAGTACCCAAATTCTAGGCCGAGATTTTGGACTCAGTTCCACCAAAAGTTTTCAACCAAGCGGAGCCAAAGCAAACGCAAAACAAACTGTGGGCTTGCTCCCATTCAAAAAACCAAATTTTATTTTCTTTTTCTAAAAAAAAAAAAAAAAAAAAAAATTACTTTTCTCCCATTTAAAAAAAAAAAAAAAAAAAAAAAAAAAAAAAAACAAATTTTCTTTTGCTCCTTATTTTAAAACCAAATTTTTACTTGCTCCCATTTTAAACCAAATTTTTTCTTCTTTATCCCATTTTAAACCAAAAGTTTTATTTTACTCCCATTTCAAAACCAAATTTTCAAATGTCTCCCACCAAAACCAAATTTTTCCCAAAAATCCAAACCCTTTAAAAAACCAAATTTTGGGCTTTGTAACATAGCTACTTAGCTTTTGAGCCAATCATGTCTGGATTTTGGTCTGCTCCTGGGATGGAAATAAACTCTTAGAGAACTTGCTTATGGGCATGTACCACGTTATGAACCTTCCACGAACCATGATGTCAATAGTCATAGGAATTATTATGGACAAAAGTGAGCCGCAATACATGAACCCTAATGACTATTCATACATGCATCATTCATCGCAACGTGAAAATGAACCTTTTGTTAGTGCCTCACTCACACAATCATCACTTATGGATCAAATAGAAGCTCGAATCAGCTTTAGAAATGCAATCACATGAGGAATCTGTCACATCTAATTTTCTTAGGAAACCTGAAATCTATGCATGTCCCGCATGTGGTAGTTTAGACCACCCTGTTGAGCATTGTCATATTTTGCATAATTTTAGGCAATCTAGAGAAAATCCAATGTATGAAATGCCCATAAATTGTGAGAATGGTAGTCATTGGGACCATAATCAATCCTTTGAGGGTTGCGATCAATATTTTGTAAACCCTAATGACCATGCACACATGTACCATTCACCACAATTTGAACATGAAGAATTTTGTACTCCCATGAATTTAGACTCCACCACAGAAGCTTTAAGACTTGTAAGCAAGACTCTGATAGATCTACATCACGAATTCAGCACATTTAGATCAGATTTTGCTTCACCGACAAAGGAGGAAATTCATGAGGAAATGTATGTTGTCCCTAATGAAGTGTCTAGTCCCATTCATGTAAATAATGTTGAATATGAACCTAATTTAGAGGAACATGAATCGACTAATGACACCACCACTGTTAATGAGGACCAATATGCATGCTACCATGATGATGATTATGATGATTATGATGATATGTTAGAAGAACATGAAAATATTGTGGAACCTGTTGGTTCAATAACATATGGCTTCTCGCCCTCGACCTTCATGAATGTTGTTCTTTCTAATACTCATTGTAATTAATATGATTTTGATAGTGACATGGGATTCGTACAATTATTCTGTGAAGATGAGCATGACATAGGAATAGTTGAATCTTCTGTAGACACTAATATGCATGAAAATATATTAGATGTGTCTGATTCTCTACCTAGATCACATTGTGATATTTCTCCTGATTTGCCGATGCATGAGAATAAATTTGTTGATGATGATTCTGAGTGTGAACTTGCTAAACTGATTGATGATTGTGAGCATGATGTGACATGTGTAGATGATTTAGGAGATTTTGATTTGACTAATAATGACGCACCTATTCTCCTACATGAGTCACAATCTGTTGGCCTTCCACTCAACCTAGATTTGGTTTGTACCAATATTGTAAAACCAATTTTTCTGAAAATTCCTAATCTAGGATTGGAACTGTATGCTTCCCAAGTCCTTTTGGACTATTTTGCTTCTAAGTATAATATCTTTGAGGAACCACAGTTGGAAATTGCATGTTTGCCCGTCCCTAGCACAGTTCATTTCGAGCTAGACCTTGTGCATGATGAACCCCCAAAACTGCGCGATTTTGTTTTCAAAACTATATCTTCTGTAAAATCCAGGTTTGGGGGTAGCTCATTTTGTTTCACAGTTTCACTTGCGTTTCTTTCCTATTATTATTGTGTGAAGCTGTTGAAACCTTTACACTTTGTCTTTTGGGTTGATCCTCAACTCTTTAGATTGTTAGTGTATGGTGAATTTTTGTATATAATCCAGTAGCTAAAATTTCTTAAAAACTCTTTTGTTGGTTTTGTATATATTTTGATAATCCAATATGATCTCGGCTGAAATATGTTGGATTTTTGCCTTGAATAACGGAGTTTTAATTCTGCTTTCGCCGAAATCGGGTATTCTCTCTCCTTTTACTCTACTCAGCATGTCCCTTTCCATATGTTGCATTTTAATTCTTTCCATATTTTGAAACATTGAGGACAATGTTTAGTTTAGGTTTGGGGGTATAGAGTAGATACCATGATAATTTTCCATAATTGAAAACAAACTCCATCTTTTTGAAAAAATTGAAAAATTCCAAAAAAAAATTGAAAAATCAAAATTCAAAAAAATTAAAAAAATTGAAAAAATCATAAAAATGGAGCTCATTTACCTTGAAATGTTGACTCTTGTGCAAATATGTATTTTTATTAGGAGTCTTAGTCTAGATATTTAGGCACCCTGATTCTAGCACAATTCACATAGTGATAAGAAATTTGCACGCGCACGATCTACCAATACATGTATGGCCTCGATCTTCAAGGTGTTTGATAGGAAGTTACGATTGCCAATCACTTTAGAATACTGAACGAAACTTGACTAGCTTGTTCTTTGGTTGGTTGGGATAGAAGGTGGAGGTTACATTAAGAAAGACAACCATCGAATTTAACTGGGTGCATCAAAAAGGGCTACCTCTTGCAAAGTGTCATGTAATTTTTTTGTTTCCTTTTGTATATGTATCAAAAGTGTTTCCTTAAAAAAAAAAAAAAAAAAAAAAAAAAAAAACGATGTATATATTAAAAAAAAAAAAAGAAAAAAATATCAGAAAAATACAAAAAAATCAAGTATTATCAATTCCATCTCTCTTGTTCCAAAAATAAAAGAGAGTAGTCAATGTAAATAAGAGTCATGTAAATAGTCATTTTGTTGTTTCATTGTAATAAGCAAGGAGGGTGTATGCCATTGATGTACAACGCGAGTAATTGTGAAATACCTCCAACTCATTCACAATTCTCGTAAAGTCCGGACAGCTAGCTAGATTTCGACCTCAGTTCTTAGCCTGAGAAACTATCTCTTGGTGATTAGTAGTCATAACTTCAGATCTTTCTTTACACATGTGTAGATACACTTTACACTCTTATCACATGTCTTTTTTTGTTATCAGTGCTAGGATTGTGCCTTCGATAGCTAGATTGACATCTCCATTTTGCTGTGAGCTTAACTGTTTTGCACATGTCACATTTGATGGAATCTGAGCTTATATTTTGACCTAGAACTTTGTAGGTACGTTCTAAGCAAACCTTCACGAGACTTCAACTCGTCCACTAGGGACACTTAGTGGTTTAAAAGGCTTAGTGCATACGCTAAATGCATTCGAGAGACCAGCGACAGTGGTATAGTTAGGATTTCCTTAGTTTTGTTTTACTTGAGGACAAGTAAAATTCAGGTTTGGGGGTATTTGATGAGTGCCAAATATTGTATATATTTATCCCTTTTTGTTGGCATTTAACTCATCTTTTATGCATTAATTCTACATTTTATCCCATATTCTGTATTTTCATTGTTTTCAAGAATAAATATTTTATTAATTAATTTTGCATTTTTAGGTAATAAATAAAGTTGGATGACTTGCGGAGCAAAAAGAGCAGAAAAGTAGTGAAAAGCCGGGAGAAATCACGCAAGGAAGCCGCGAAGAATGGTGCGCACAACCTCATTTTCTACACAAAAACGCCTCCGTTCTCAGCCATCAGATCAGTTCTCAGAAGCATCCGATGGTCGCTCCTTCATAGAGCATCAAAATCTGAAGTCTCTGCCAAGCACCACAGCGCTGAAATTCCAAGCCTTCAGATTAGATGGTAGTTGAATCCAACGGTTGCTCCCTTGCTGTTCATCAAAGTTTGATATCTCCGCCTTACACTACAGAACCTAACCTAATCTAGCACCGTTCGTTTCGTTGTATCCCTTCGTCCGACGGTCGCTCCTCGCTTGCCTCCGCATCACCGTCCGATCTACCTACCAGCTCCACATCTCACGGCTTAGTCTCGCTGAACATCAAAAATCGATGAACTCGCCTCACACCAAAACAACCCTAGGGTATATTAGCAAAAATTGAAGAAACCCTAATCATCTTCATTCCCCTTCTCTTTCCTTCCACCCGCACCACCTTCTCCTTCACCTGCAACTGCCGAACCACCACCACCAACTCCACTGTCTGCAACCACCTCTTTCACCTGCAACTGTACCACCTTCTCCACCTACCCTAGACGATATTTTTCCTCTCCAACTTCTACCAACCCCTTTCTCTGACTTACCCTACTTTTAGGGTTCTAAGTTGAGAACGTGTTTGATAGATGTGGTAGAGAAACGGCATGGAGAAGAGCAAGGAAGCAAGGAAGAAGGCATGGGCTCGGATTGTCCAATCAAGTTAGGTAAAAACAAAAACCCTAATTTCGACTGTTTTTGGGGAAGAACCATGAACCCTGATTTGGGGATTTAGGGTATAAATAGGAGGGTTTGTAGAACTAGTGAGGGTGTTCTTGGGCTAGCCGAGATTCCCCAAAATTGGGTTAGTTTAGGTTTAATTTCAGTTCTTAAATTTCAATTAAATTTCAATTTAGGGTTTCAATTTTAATTTCAAGTTCTGTTAAATTCTGTCACTTTTTATTGCAATTTGTGTTTTAATTTTAATTTCCTGTTAGTATTAAATTTTAATTCCCTGTTAATGTTAAATTTTAATTCCCTGTTGTGTTTTAAATTTTAATTTTTTTACCTCAATTTTTGTTTCCTGTTTAGCAATGATTCTTGTTTTGTTAATGTTTGTTCCTTGTTAATTTTTGTTCCCTGTTTTGATAAATTTTTGTTTCCTGTTTGATACATTATACATATTTAGTTTAATTTTTAGTAGCATGTTTAAGTGTCACTGTTAGTATTGTGTTAGTGTGACTGTTAATTCTCTAGGTTCATTGTTAATGTTAGTATTTTATCCCTCTTTAGTTCACTGTTAGTTGTTGTTCACTGTTGAGTAAGGGAATGATAAGTTAAAACCTTTGAAGCATAGTGTTGATTGAGTAGTGGGGAGAAACTAGTGCTCACTAGTGACTGTGAGCAAACTGGTTCTCTTCCCACTCTAGTGTATGCCTAGGTTCTCATCATTGTTTTATCTTATAACTGTATTGTTTTCACACTCTTGCCTTTGGCTCACAGCCATTGTTTAGCTCTAGTATCACTGTTTTTCTTCACATTTTCACACACTGTTTTCCACCATTTTTCTCACTGTCTTTCTTTTGCTGTTTAGTTTTTAGTCTGTTTAATCTTTGCTGTTTTTGCCATTCTTTTGTTCTCTGGTTTGCTTCCAATTTGGCCTAGAGCCACTGTTTACACTCCTCTTTTGCTACTAATCCAGAAGCCCATAAGTCCAAAGCCTGGGTTTTTAACCATTGGCCCTTTACAAACCAAAGCCCAGGTCTAATCAAAAGCCCACAGTCCACTGTTAGCTCAATCCCATTGAGCCCAAAATCCCAGAGCACAACTTGAGCTCACCAGAAGACCAAAACAAACCCCCTAAGCCCAAAACCCAAAAAGGCTTCATAAGTTAACCAACAACAATTTAGAGCCCAAATAGCTAAACACTACAAAACACTCCCAATCTCTGTGGATCGACCCGTACTTGCACGAGCTACAACTGACGACCGTGCACTTGCAGTATTACTGTAGGCCCACGCGTTTCATTTCGCTTAATTATTATACACATCTCCGGGCCTGCCACCCATCGACTACAAAGTTGCATGTGCGATGAAAACGACAATATCTTTTATTTGTCGATACAATTTTGTTAATCGTACAAACCAATTGATTTTGGTTTTTCTCCATTAGTTCTCTTTAATGAAATGTAAAAATTGGCATTCTAAAAACTTTTAGCCAATTTTGGTTATTGATTTCTATTCCTTTAAAGAAATCTTTATCAACCAAAAAGTTGATTTCTTTATTTTTCTCAAAAGAATCGTTTACACTAATTGGATTCGATACTGTTATTACGGTATAAGCCAATTGCAAACACCAATTGCTGAGTTCTCGAGGGATGTTGTGCAAATTTTCTTCTTCCTTACTAATCTCCTAACCGTTCAACTTGTTGTTGGAATGGCTGGACACTCAAGATTAATGGGTGCGCACTCGACTTGTTATGCCATATAATTAGTCCTTGTGTGACTATATCGATCTTGATACAATTTTCTTTGACAAAGAATGTGTCCAAAAATTTATTCTTAATAATTATCTCATTGTCCATAGAGGTGATGGTTATTTGGAGATTTATTTGCATATTTTATATGTTTTGGTTGTAACCAATAAAACCAACGTTTGATGTTAAATTTGTTTGTCAAAGACTACAATTTTATTTTATTTTAGTACATTTATGACTCTAGATATCATTATCTACAGTCCAACTAGTGATGTTAATATCCAGAAATTATATGTCCTCGAATTAATCGGATAATACACTACGAATTTTTTTTTCGCATACCAGATGAAATGTTTCCGCCATAATCGGGGGAGAATATACACTGTCGAACGTTAGTGTTCATTAACTTAAAAGTTATATTAATTTCTCTCCCAACACAATAAAATCGATCAAGGCTGTCATAAATGATTGGCGTGAAATTTGTCATTTTTCTTTTATATTAAGCTTTTGCCTCTTAAGAGGAAATCCAGTAACATCTAGTAAATACGTAGCGTTCTATAAAATGCTACAGGTAGTGCTCCAATTGAGTGTACCAAAAACACGATTCACATTCTCAAAGTTATTATCTCCTCGTTTGAAGAGAAGGAGATTATATTGCCTGCTGGCGCTGGTACCAGTAACTGATTAAATTTTTCAAAACATGCACAAATTTGAGAATCGTGTGGGATCGTAGTAAGCCAATTATTGTCGAAAATTCATTTATGCTAGCTACCGAAATAAATTATGTTGGTTGTGAACCCTTTGGTAGAGAAATATCGACATATGTGATTGGTTGGCATACAATCCAAGTTAGGTTGGATTAATTTCTCAATTAATGCAATTTTTTTTGGATCCAAAACATAACACTTTAAAAATGCCAAGCCAATTAATTACAGGCTAGTGTAGTCATAATGCGTTATACGAGAAATTTTTCGTTTTAAAAACGATTTAAGGGTTTCATTTTTTCTCAGACCCTAGGATTGGTTCATTAACATTTTGTTCTTCTTATATGATGCATTTGCGTGGTAGTATTGAAGGACTGTATTGCATTCACACGATATGTGGTTGGAGAACATTATCGAATTTGTAATCCTTGGTGGATTAAAGTTATATTCAGGCAGCCAACTGACTCGCTTACGTCAGATTTAACAATCCTTTGCGTTTTTTAGAAATTTGGTACACAACTAAAAATACAGATTAATTAGTTGATGATTTCAACGTTATAGGTCTCTTGAGGAGTCCTTAAAAACATAAAAATCCACGCTTTTGCAGCATAAATTCTATTTTCTTTTCTTTCTCAAATCTGCAGTTAGAATTATGCTAGCATAAACTCGACTTTGAGGTAGACTAGAGTTATAATTTTGATGCTCTTTTTGTGTAATACTCATATAGTTGAATTAGCATCCATAAAGTGTCAAAGTTGTACTCTTTTTCCTTCGTTTCAGGTTTTGTCCCATGTGGTTTTCCTGACAAGGTTTTAACGAGGCAACATTTTATTGACATTTACTTATTTTATAAACTGTTGATATTTGTGCTTTTTTCCTTCGTCCAATTTTTTTTCCTATTGGGTTTTATTGGCAAGATTTTAGTAAGGTAATTTAATTCAACATGATGGTCATCCAAGGGGGAGTTGTATCAATTTGGTTGTTTAGTGGATGTCCACATTTGATTAAACCAAATCAACTTAATCATCTCCTAAGAATTTGGATTTCCTTCTCAGAAATTCGATTTTTGTTCAAGTATGATAAGGTATTCATATCTTGGCACTTTATTGAAGAAACTACATCAACTATTTCTGCAAATCATCTCCAAGAAATTAGCAATCCAAGACACAAGTACTTAATGTATAGAAAGAAACATAAAGACTCGAGAACACTACTATTAGAAGACTAACACAAAAGAAGACTTCATCAACTGGCAGATTTCTCACGAAAGCATTGTTGTCTCCAGCATTCAAGAATTCCGTTTATCTAAATTGGGAAGTGTCGACTCGAAGATTTGCAAGCAAGATTTAAATGAAGTAATTATCAGGGGGAGCATCATAGTAAAAGGTATTTTACTAGACAATCACGTTGTACTCTTTTTCCTTCGTCAAGTTTTTGTCCCACTGGGTTTTCCCTGTCAAGGTTTTAACGAGGCAACATATGCATGTCCAACTCTGTCCTAAGTTTTCTCATAATTGTACTCTTTTCCCTTCAGTCAGATTTTGTCCCTTCGGATTTTCTTGATAAGGTTTTAATGAGGCAATTAGCTTAGATACCGCGGTCATGTAGGGGGAGTGTTATAAACGGAAGTTTAATTGGTAGACGCCCACTTTAGTGGGACCCCATTACTTGGACATCAAGTATGTAAACTCTATAAATAAAGTCTCAAGCCTTTGTAAACATACACACATGAATAAGGAATCTCTCTGTTCTTCCCCTCTATTTTGTGTCTCTTGTTCTTTGTCTTTCATATCACAACACTTTCAATATTGTCATTAGTATAAAACGAAGCTCGGATAAGTTTGCATTTGTTAGTTGTCAGGATTTGTCGTCACAAAGATAAATCAAGGGTTGTGGTTTTTCTGACCACCCCCTACATCTCGCATGTGTGGTGTCAATTCCAATATTATGAATGAAAAATGAATACTCAAGTTAAGATATAGATTTTCAAAAAATATAACAGGGAGGTTCGAACTCATGACCTATTGTGTCATAAGAGTGGCCTCTAACCAGTGTTCCACCTTGGTTGGAATTAATAGAAAAGGTATACAATGGTGGTGGTTTGTTCAACTTAAATATCATAATTGTTTTATTAATTAGTGTTTCACTAATTGCACATAATAAATAATCTATTCATTATAAAGTGTTTTATTAATTAGTGTTTCACTAATTTCTCATAATAAATGATTAATCATTTTTTAATTAATTTTTTTTCTATTAATAAGTAATTTTGATAAATAATATCAATTCAAATTTTTGGCGACAACGAGTAGTGGAAGGGGTGGAGGCCGAAATATTAGTGGTGGTTAAGGTCGGAGCCAAGCACAATTGTATTTATTTTTGTTCTTTTATCATAAAATGGGATAGAAAGTCCAATTTTCACATGTATCCAACTTGCCAAGAATTTTTTCTCCCTCTTTCCTCAAAATCCTACCTCCACCCCTGGTTTGTGATGGAAGAAGTAGTGACGATGAGTGCTGGTGAGTAGTGATGGAAAATATTAATTTTATGTTGTCGTTACAACATCGATAACATCGCAGTGTGGAAGATGTGGTTGGTTTTTTTTAACACTTTTAATAAATGAAGGTACCATATCAGGGATGATATCATACAAGACAACATTTTCATGATCGTAGTTGGATCACCCAAATGGTAACCCTTTTATCTTTGGTACTATATCGTATAAATCAAGATTTTTTAATGTTAAAATAAAATTGATTGCAACACAAAAGAGAATATATACACGGAAAAAAAACAATGAAACTAATCAATTGACGACATTTTGTTCAATCTAAACATCATACATGGCATTTGTGATTGAGAATTAAAATTGCGTCCAACAACCTACATGGGGTGGGCGGCGGTGATGGTGGCAGTGGTGGAGTCAAAAATCGATGTTGAGGAGGCCTTTTTTTTTTTTAAAAGAAACATGGAAACTTTGGTGGACTAAACCATAAATATATATTGACAAAGTACGATTTATAAAATAAACTAAAAAATTTATGTAGTTATTAAAAATTTAAGGGGTTAGAGCCAGGTTAGTCAACCCTTGGCTCTAACCCCCTTAAATTTATGTGGTGGTGGATAAAAAAAAAGGATTCATATGGTTTTATGGTGGTGACGGTTATTGGTGAACAAAAACATATTATGCTAATTTTGTAACACCATAAAATATATAACGTTATATTATAAAGTATAAAACGTGGTTGATCATTCTAATGTTAAAATAAACTCGATAAAACACATGTCCATTTTAAAAAAAATTGGCGCAATCAATTGCCATTTTATGTAATAACTAAGAGAACGACACAAATCAAGATCAGAAAATATGAAATTATTTATTATCTATTTGTCTATGTAAAGAGTGGTCAGGATTTGTCCTTGGCAAAGATAAATTTACCGCTGGGGTTCGTTCAACTTAACCATTTTTAAATGTTTTATTAATTTGTGTCTCATTGATTGTTCATAATGATTAATTAAATTTCTATTATAAATGTCCCTTTAATAATCTAACATAAATACATAATTTTATTAAGAAATAATTTTACTAAAACTATATTAATTCTAATGATGGCAGTGAAAGTATGGTTAGTACAAATGGAGCGGTGTTTATGAATGATGGAGGCGGTAACATTACTATTGATGGAAGAAATAGTGGCGGTGGATGGTTTTTATGGCGGTGGGTGTTGGTAATAGTAGTGGATAATAAAAGTTTTTGCTTTTTAGTGAGTTTCATTGACCAAGTAAAAAAATCTTCATAAAACATGCAACATTGTATTGTGAAACATGTAATTGGTTGTTTTTAGCACGATTGATAAGGACAAAAACCAAATATTTCGAGGATGATACCGGAACGTATAAGAAAATATGATTATGACTGTTGGATCACCGAAACGGTATCCGTATTATATATAGGAAATTGGTGTACCCGCGTAAGAGAACATTATCGCTCTCTCAAGTACTATTACATTCCTTTTTCTGAAAGACCATCAATGTCGAGTTGTTTCGCGACAACTACCTATAAAGACAACAACTTTCACTCAATTCCCGATATAAAACCTTATTAACCGGGAAAATGTATTTGCATTCTAAAATATTTGTTTGAAAATTATGTTTGTTCATCAAAATCATCATAAAAAACTTTAAATCATAAATCTAAATTTCGTCTCCGATGTTTATCGAATATTTTTTATATTTTACGTTCTCAAATCATGCGATCTCTTGATTACAAATCAACAATATCAAATTACGGATCAATATGTATAGGTTTCATTCACTGGGTTAGAAGGTATAGTAGATACAGATGGGTAGATCACATAAAGCAGAACATGACTGAGAATACTTCAATAATTTGATCAAGAAATAAGGTCAAAAATTTAAGATTAACTTCTTATAGGACTAAGCAGATAGGCTTTGATACGAGCCGACTAAAATATGGATTAATAATAATTTCCACGTAAGGCAATTAAAAAACATAGTTTGGCTAACTCTTCCTATGTAAAGAGTGGTCAAGATTTGTCCTCCCTAAATTTTTGTGTTATGTGAGAAGAAGGTGATATATGAGATTGAGGTAAAATTCAAATCTATTAATTCATACCATTTACAACTGGACGCCTTGAAAAAAATTGACGTATTGTTGTTATTATTACAGGTAAGGGATAAATTGACCACACTTGCGCAAATAGCTCACTTCGAAAATGATTGGTGTTGCATGTACTGTCTAGAACACAACGAGGAATTTGAGGAAACAAGACACCAAAAGCAGTATACGGAGTATTTTGGATATAGTAACTTAGACCCGATGTAATACTTATGTTCTTTTTTTTTTAGTTTTTCCACAATCTATGTATTTAAGAAAGATGAACATGGCAAATACATAACATCAACAAAATTTAGACAGATTGTGTTTGGCAATAATGGCTACTGATGGTCCGGAAACGACAAAACAAAGGAATTTCTGTAGAAGAATTGTTGGGATATACAACGGATTACTTGATACGAATGAAAGAGGTATAACTATATTGATTCTGAAATCACATAAAGTTCACAGTAGAAGATGACATCAAGTTTAAAGTTAGTAACAAACATAATATGGCTAACTAAAATGTTAGAAACAAACAGGATGTATAAACTTAGAAAGTCGTGGGACTTGAAGAGGTCAATTTTGAAAAATAAAATCTTAGAAAGGAACGATCCACAATACCATTTTTTTTATAAATATTCAACGTAAAAGATGTAAACTTTTGGTAAAGGATCTATTGACAACCTATTAATTAGAAATAGGATCGGGGAGTACAATATGTGTTCAAGGTTTTTTATGAGGTAATGTGTCGCCAGATTGTATTTCAAGTGAAGGTAGAAACATATGGAAGTGAAAAAATTTCCAAGACATTTGAAGTTACCAAAGCCTTCGTTAAGACGAACTGCTGGGCACAATACTTTGTTGAAGATTTAATGGCAGAGGTTCGCATATATACAATCCATTCGAAAATGTAAGGGGTACACATTTTAAACATTGTCATCTAATGGGTGTTGAAAAATTACAGGAAAATCATGTCACATTCGAGAGTTTGTAGCATCCGTTCGATGCAAAGAAATAGTATTCTCTGCCTATTTGGAGGATCGACAACATGACCATGATAGATGAGTCAGCTAGAGCGAAATAGGAGCATGGGGAGACTTTTATGGACGATATTGATTAGTTGATTTCTATGTTATAAGCGCTGCTGACGACATATTTCCAAAAAATATTTAAACTTCCATGTTGATGTAGAGCATTATCTCATTATAAGCAATGAACCTAAATAAAAAAGTGTCTGGAAGTTAAGATTATATTTCTTTCGTTTGAGCAAATCTCCGACGGTAAATTATTAAAGGGAAAAAAACAAAAAATGAAGAGAGGAAAATCTCAACTATTTTTATGACAAACCCATATTAAATCATAAGGAGTTGATAAGTATTATTGACACAAATTATACGATATATTAAAAATGAACCGACATCATAAGGTCTAGTCTTATATAAAAAAGCCTTGATTTTACAACGTAATTGCGGTTATATCTATAACATACTAGTTGCACGCCCGTGCGCTGCAGGGGCTCAAATTGGTTGTCCCAAAATTTAGGTTATTTTTTTTTTGTTCTTATTTTGGGCCCCAGATCCCACCCTGGTAAGCATCCCAGGCCACGCAAGTCGAACCGGTTCAGGTTTTGGTACTCTCGAAGTTATGTAAGAATTGATTTAAAGTTATGTTTAGAATTTGGAGACCGAATAAACTTTAGTTTAAAACAATCTTAAGTAATAAATGTTAGAAATGGATAATGGAAATGAAAGTAAGTATTTTAGTCATATAACCAAAACAAACAACAATTTATTTTAATGTGGAACTAAAAATCTTGAGGAAGTTCAAATAGATACCAGGACGGATTGTTTTTAGGTAGTGAAAACTACAGGGAGACCCATTTTAAAGATTCTTCCCACTATGAAACCCACGCTCAGAAATTCTCAGGCGCGCGCCCATTTTCTAGGGTAAAATATCTCTCACACCCAGAATTTCTAAAATTAGGTTTCGGTCTTTTCTGTTCTTCTAACCTGCAATCTCTCGTATCCCATTATCACTGCCCCCCCCCCCCCCCTTCCTCTCCTCTGAACTATTTTTTCTGACTTCGTATGGTAATGGTGGTGGTGGTAATGGAGATTGGGTGGTAGTGATTGAGATTGAGGAGGAAAAGATGAAGAATCAGATGGGAAAATCATTACGGTGGTGTCTTGATTGGGTCTGAATTTTGAGAACAAATCAATTAGGTGAAGAATGGTGTTGCGTTGATGCTATGGAATTGAATCATGGGTTGTTGATTGTTTGAATCATGGGTTTTAGTGTGAATCTGTATTTTGAAGTTTGGTCAAGGAAGTGGAGATTTATACTGGCTGAATTGGTTAGTCGTTTAGTTATGGTCTTAAATTGGGATTCGCTGGTATTAGCTCCGTGAGCGTTACAACTAATTGAAGAAGAAATTCGAATGTGTTGGTTCAATTGGTTTCACCTATGACCAGCAAAATTGGTGAAATTAATTATGCTAAACAAGGGAGTTTTCACGGGTTTTGACAGTGGAATGTATCAAGTCCATACAAGATGTAGTCGTAATTGGAGGTTTAGGGGGAACTTTTTAGACAATAAGAGAAGAAGATTGTTGCTGTGATGATTTTGATGCGTCTATATATTTCGGTTTTTGTTGGAATTGATGTGCAGTTCCTCTCCATTGCAGTGACGTACATCAAGTGTTCGAGAAAAAGCATGACCGACCAATTATTGAAGAATGGGGGTCAGCAATAACACAAGGTAAGGTCGTAGGAACACTATGCATACGTATATTGAAGAATGGTTTATTGGCTTGTGTTCTCATGACATAATTATGTTTTCTAAAATGAAACCAACCAATCTTTATGTTGTGTATGTTAATTAAACGGGATGGCAGAGGCCCCATTACATAACATGTTTGTTTAATTCTTTATTTGCTTACCGAATGTTGTAATTGTTTATATGGATAAAATGTTGCTTATGTTTAAATCTTGTATGAACGTACTTAGAATTTGGATTAGAGGGAGTTTTGATTAATTTGATTGAATTGGTTAGTCGGTTAGTTATGGTCTTAATGCTGGAAGATGTTGGGAAGGAAGTTGACATGTTGTTAACAGTGGTTGGAGATCGACAAAAAGTTGTGCTGCAGGTGTTATGCATCTAAAAGAATATGTTGCATAATTTGTTATGCAGTCCCGAAAATGGTTGCATAACACGTAATGCAGCTATTATTGTAGGTGGATGACAAGTTATGCAACCTTTTTTTTTTTGCATAACTTGTTATGCAGTACATAGAATGGTTGCATAACACGTTATGCAGCTACTTTTTGTTAGTATTGAAACCAACAAAAAAAAAGGTTGCATAACACGTTATGCACTTATAATAATACCTGCATAACATGTTATGCATTCGAGAAAATGGATGCATAACCTGTTGTGCATCCGAAAATATGATTGTATAATGCGTTAGGCATCGAGAAAATTGTTGTACAATCTTTTATGCATCGAGAAAATAGATGCATAACCTGATATGCATTCGTAAATATGGATGCATACTGCATTATGCATCAATCTTTTTTATGTACGCACTAAAATCAACCAAAACAATGGTTAGATAACTTGTTATAGATGCATAACTTTGTTATCCAAATGCATAATTTGTTATGCAGTGGAGAAAATGGTTGCGTAATTCGTTATGCGTCTGCAGAATGTGTTATGCATCTTTTTTTGTGGCTGCATAATGTTTATGTATCAAGTTTTCGAAAATTTTGCATAAAATAATGATCACCTCCGATTTTTTCGTGAAAAACAAAAATTTTATACTCTTGTTTGTACTCGTTGCGTAGCTCTCTTAAAAAGATTTCCAACGATATAAAATTTGTAAAATTCCAAGGCGCGAATTTTTAGATATGTTATATCCAAGTTACGTTTCCAATTATACCCCCGATGCATAACCTGTCATGCGCATGCATAATCCGTCGTGCATACATTTTTAATGATTTCATATAATTATGAGTGTCACGGAAATAATTATGGGTATCATGGTACCTAAAATTAATTGTGGGCTTGACAATGAGAATATTATTGTTTTTGGGTCTCCCCCTAATTCTCCCTTTTAGGTACCAAGCTAGGCAATTTAATTTTAGAGAAAGCTCGAACCCTTCCATGTAAGATCCAGTCCAGGTCAAACGCCCCATAAAAAGCTATCACAAGCTTTGGGCTCATACACATACATACAAGTCTGGGCAGGTACTGTAGATGGAGTATTTTCGGGTGTTATTTACGGTCCTACTAGCCACCATTGTAAAGTAAACTCTGATGTTTTTTTTTTAAAGATGCGAACACAAAGTTGTATCTGTAGTGGTTAATTGGTAGGAGAATTGTGTCAAAACAATTATGGGACTCACTTTTTCTTTTTTTATTTTCTAAGAAATTTTCATTTAATAATATGCGTATATATAGAGAGAAAACGATTTCAACAGTAACCTAAATGCACTGGTAAAAACAAATGCCTCAAACCATTTTACCAAATAGCTAATGGTTAGTTGAGTTTAATTGATCGACGCGGATACCACAATGCTTTTCAGAACTTTATTTTCTTAACTTGATTTTTTTTGTGCAAAAAATTGATCGATAGTTTATAGATATTTTTGTTCAAGGTCGTTTCTGACGTTAACTTGATTTTTTCTTGTGGAAAAGAACGATCAATAGTTTATAGATATTTTTATTCATGTTCGTTTTTGACCTTGTGCGTAAGAGTTCGGAACGCCTTTTTATCCAAATTTTTATCACCCATATAAGTCATATGTTTTCCCAATAAAATCTATTGTAACAACTTCAGAAGATTGTACGCTAAACAAATATTAAGAAGTGGTTAACTTTCCATCAGAAATGAAGTCAAGCACATTCTAATAATTATTTGAGGATTAAACTACATCGATTAGTAGATTGAAGTAGAAATAAAATTTGAAGACTAAATTGCGTACGTCCAAAAACAGATTGAATGAGATAGCTACTAGGCAATTACTCTTTTACTTTAGAATCTGCAATGTTGTGTTCTCATTCTAAGTAGTTCTAGACATACCCGCATTAAAGAATAAAAAAGCAATATTCTAATCGATAAGTTAACTACTACCTTCGTCCCTAATTAGATGACCTATATCATAAATAAGTAGAGTAATAGATTAGTATTATTATAAAAAATATGTAAAATTTGATAGCCATATTTATATTCATTAGGCAGGTGTTTTAAAATGCTTTCCAACGATACAAAATTTACGAAAATCCGTTGTATAGTTTGAGAAATAAATCATTTCTAAATTTATTAGAAATTTTTAATTAGGTCATCTAATTAGGGACGGAGGTAGGGAGTATAACTTAGTGGAAGTCTCGTAAAGATGTAATGTAATCGGTCTATTAACTGTAAACAAAATTAAAATTTGTATGAAATGAACTACATATATATACACTCGAAGTATAAAGATCAAACAAACGTCTCCAACAACAGTGATTAGGTGCAGCAGGGGACATACATATGAATGGATGTAAAAGTTCCCCTTTCACCGTCTGATACATCACAATCATTTGTCATTACAATTACAACTAGTTAGCTAATAAAACATGTGGGCTCTTTTTTTTAACTAAATATATAAACCGCCTAGTGCCCAAATTTCTTTAAAGTGAAGTGCGTTAAACGTCCCATGAAAAAGTAACGAATTAGTTGAGTGCAATATGTACTACATAAAAAATGTTGGGCCACTAAAACAATAGCCTACCACAACTCAACCAAGAAAATAAACACCCATACAGAAAATAAAACACCCATACACCCACAGTAAAAAAAGGTATAGTGAACATGCATAAAAAAACTTGACGTAGATCCAAACTGTCAATCCCAAAACAACAACAGCTCTGACTTGAAATGCGTGCAGAGTAACAAAAAACTGTTTCTCCTCAAGCTCCCTGAGCTAGCAGCACCGGATCTAAGGTAACCACTTTCTCGTCTCTTTGTGCTAATACTTTTGCTTTTCTTGCAGGGTATTCAACTGAAGTGGCCATTGCTTCTCCAGTCTTTATCAAAAAAGAAAAAAAAAAAACATAAACATCAGTGAAAAAGCCCTTAACCCTTTTCCATAACCCCCTCTCCTTCTTTGATCTCTACAGTAGTTGTAGTGTATTTATGAATCGTACCTTCTATACACTATTCAACTCAACTGCTTTGATGCCTGCGGAGTTAAAACCGAATCCTACAGATTTTGTACCTCTCTCCCCCCTCAGACCTGTCCCCTGCCCTCACCCTTTCGAGATCCTAAACCCCACCAGCATTGAATTATTGTCATTCAACATTCTAATTCCCTCCCCCGGATTATTAGTAACCCCCAACCACCTGCCCTCTTTAGACTTCTCTATCTGCTTTTTGAACTGCAGTTATTGAGCTCTGTCTTCGACAGTTCCTAATGAATTCAGCTTGGAAATTGGGAGACTCCCTGCAGGTCTCTAAGTTGGTATCAGCCAACTCTGAAACTCATTGGCTCAGCTGGCTTTACTGGGTCTGGTTCTTCTCTCTAGTAACAATGCTAGCTGTATCATGGTGTAAAAAGGTTAAAACATTCATATCAAATTTACCCTCTCAGTGCCTGAATTTCCCTGCAATTTTTCTCATCATGAACCAATCAGAATCAACAGAGATAATGCTCAAAAACCATGACATAAATAAACCGTTCCAGATGAATGAAGAACAAGTTGAAGAAAGCATGAATCAAGCCCAACTACAAATCATAGCCAAAATTAACTGTGAGTTCAAAATGCACAAAGATAAAGCTGCTGAAATTGTTCAACAAGTATGGCATCTTGACTACCCTCCAGAGTCTACTCTAGTTTTCAAAGGAAAAGAAAAAAACATCTTTGTTTTCAAACTACAATCAAGATCTGATGTGTTGTATGCCTTTATCAAGAAACATCTGGGGTTTTGGTCCCTTCCTGTTGGTGGTCCAACAATATCTCTTTGGAGTTCCTCCTGCCTCAATCAACATGGACATCATTACAATGTGGGCTAAGCTCATTGACCTGCCACCAGAATGTGAGAGTGGAGAGATTCCTTTTGAAATAGCAAACTCCATGGCCCCAGGTTTTATGGTGGAAAAACCTTCCAGAAGCCTTCAAACTCTCTCTTGCCCCAGAGTACTAGTTGAGATCAATGTGAATGAGAAACTATGGGATCACATACCAGTTAATATGGGGAAAAAAGAGCCGGTAATAGTGAAAGTCTTTTTTGAAAAGCTACCAAAAGGTTTCTGCAAACATTGTAGAACCTTAAACCATCCAAAAAAGAAATGTGTACCTACAAAAATCAACAACTATCCAGTAAAAGACACTATTATCATGGAAGAATTGGAGGAAAAAGAAGAAAATGAATCTTTTGTAGAAGATCAGTTGCAAGCAATCTCAAATGCAGTGTATAAAGCTACAACATCACACATGCTAACAGCTGACAGATCTCTACAGCAAGGAGAATCAAGTGATAGTCATCAGGACAAGGAGCAGGAGGAGATACAAACTGATGCAGAAAAGGAGAGGTTACAAGAAGCCACAAGACCAAGCTTCCAGCTAGGAGTCTCGCCTCAAGAGATTTACATGGAACAGGAATATGTCCACTCAAAAAGGAATCTCTCTGAGGGAGAAGAGATGTCCCCTGTACACAAAATACAGAGAACTGGAAATGGAAATGGCAGAAATTTCAAAAAAAGAGCATGGAAAGCAAACAGTTTCAGATTTGAGACTAGGCCAACTGAAGAGGTTAACTTCACAGCACACCCACAATCTGCTTTCCAGCTAGTAGACCCAGCAGTTTTTGTTGAACCACCTCCAAGATTTGAAAGATTCAGAAAATACACAACACCAACAAGAAGGATCAAACTGGACAGGGTGCAGGGGAAAAGTTCTAATGCTAAAGAAGAAAAAGCGGAGGATACCAATAAGGTTCATGAAGGTGACATAATACTGGCTACTTGTAAAGGCATGAAAGGGAGCACAACCATGACTGTTGATGTTGAAACTGGAAAGAAACACTATCAATTTGAAGCGTACAAGACTACTAGGACAAATGTTGGAACATCAAAGTTATCATCCACAGAAGTCCACAACAATGGTACTTCAGGAGGGGGTGCTGAACAGACTTTAGCAGAGAAAGCAACTACAACATCCACTAGTAAGGTAACAACTAGAAGCACTAAAAAGAGGGTCAGTAGGAGGAAGAAAAGAGCAAATGTAAAACTAGCCACAAGAATGTTCAAAACAAATTATGAAAAATCTCTTATGAAGGCAATGCTCCACATCACAGCACAAAGGCAGAAGCAGCAACAAGAAGAAATCACAAAGATGGACTTTAACCTGAGTCCCACCATCAGCCTTCCACATCAGTTATACAACACACTCAAAACCAAAAACACAAATGCTCAGATGGATCCAATTCACTTAGCACCCCTAGCCATCACCACAAATCAAGCCACCAATCACTCACCTGATAATGCTGGGAAAATCATAAGAAACCTATCAAAAAAAAAAAACCTTCCCACCATCCTCAAAGCATTTCATTAGCCCTCAGAAAAATGGTCTGGAAGCTGCCATACCTCCAAAGTTTTCAGACCTTGATCCTTATGATAGAGACTTGGAGCCAAGCAAAGAGCCAACTCAGATGCATGCCCTCAAGACCTGCAACAAAGCCAGAGATGAGAAATGGATTGGAACTGTGGATTCTCTCACAGTGCATTGTGCTGCTAGCTCAACAACTAAGGGACTCAGCTTGGTGGAGACTCAAATACAATCTCAATTAAAATTAAATTCAATTTCAAATTCTATTTCAGGCTCAATTTCACAAAGTGCAAAACCATTGTTTCTGTCACACTTAGGCTATCAATTATGGATGTGGATTAGGAAAAAGTTAAAAATGTCTCTTAACATTCTAGCATGGAATTGCCAAGGGCTCAACAAAAATTCAATATTGCATCTTCAAAACCTGATAAAAACACAAAACCCAGACATCCTATTTCTCCAAGAAACAAAACACAATTCATCCTATATTAAACCTTTCATCAAAAAACTTCAATACCTGGATATGATTGTTGTTGAACCAACAGGAGTGATTGCAACTGCAGGAGGATTAGTGTTAGCTTGGTCTTCTAAAATTTCTATTCAATTAATCAATAGTACTGATAATCAGATTGATGTAGTTGTGACTGATAGAACCAGAAATTTCGAATGGCTGATGTCGGCTGTGTATGGATGCCCCTACAAAATTAAAAAACACCTTAGCTGGAACTATTTCAAAAACCTAGCAACCTCTGTAGATCTGCCATGGATGGTTATAGGAGATATGAATTTTGTTCCCGCTGAAAGTGAGAAGAGAGGAGGAAAAAAGAAGAACGATATTTTAGGGACCATGTTTTTTTTTTTTGGGACCATGGTCTTATTAGGCCAACCTCCATATGCTTATTATAAGGAATGTCCCAAAGTTAGGTAAATATCGATTTACTCTTTACTTTAATTTAAATTAAAACTAACTTAATAATTATATAAATATAATCATATACATTTAATCGAAATGAATTTATTAACCAAAATCAAAATCAAATCAAAATCAAAAGAACAATCGAAAAATTTTAGTTTTGAAAAAAAGTTTATTCTCTTCTTCTTATCTCTTTCCTTGACGTTGCTCGTTCGATTGAAAAACCCATCAGTCTTTTTAATTCGTTTTTGGATAGGAAAATTGAGTAGAAATCATTAAAATATGGTTTAAATGGATGTTAAAGTGGCATGTTCGGTTAGGAATAATTTAAAAAAAAAACTAGTTTTATAACCGAACATTCTGAAACCAAGAACACGAAGAACACTTCGGTTATCAGGAATTTAATTTTTGATAACCGAACTCCGAGTTCGCTTGGTTCGCAAAAGATTCTAAAACTAGTTAGTAACCGAACTCTACCCATAATACAAAAAAAATGTAACCGAACTGTGTTATTTTTCCTACTATGTTGAGTTATGATATAACCGAACTTTACCTACCTTGAATTTCTAAAAATATCTAGTAACCGAACTCTACTTATATCCCAAAAAGATTTTTTTTTCCAATGTAACCGAACTGTGTTATTTTTCCTACTATGTTGAGTTTCAATTTAACCGAACTTGTTCCACTACGTTCGGCTTGTTCGCAAAAAATCTTGACAAACCGAACTCTTCACTAGTTGCATACATGTGGAGTTCGGTTAGATATGTTGTTGGGTGAAAGTTTGCGAACCAACCGAACATTACTCTGTAACTCCTATAAACAAAGTTCGGTAACCTGCGTGTATGGAAAAGGTAACCGAACAACTAAAAACCTCCATTAAAGAACGAGTTCGGGAACCTGCGTATATGGAAAAGGTAACCGAACTACACTTTCAGATGAGTTCGGTAACCTGTTCTTCACATAAGGTAACCGAACAAGCCCAAATCTACCCTAAAAATTTACACTTTTTTGAAAATTTGGAGCAATTCAACCAACATTATCTAAGTTTAAACATACCTGGGTACCCAAATACTCTTCCTTCGGTTGTGGTTGGTAAAATCATTTGTTTTTCGTGTTTTCCTTCTTCATTTCTCCAACTTTACTCTCTCAATAATTCTGCTTCTTTTTAAAAAAAAAACCATCTGAGTTTTTAATCTCATTAATTATCTTTAACTTAATCGTTTTACTAATCACTACGCTAACTACTATTAACACTAACTAATCATTACCAAAAATTAATCAAGAGGGTAATTTAGGTATTAATATAAATATCTAGATAAGGGGTGACCTAGATTTACTTCTAACATCTTTACCCAAAATAAAACCATGGTCCCTCAAAATAACCATGGTCCTCAAAAAATCGTTCAAAAAGAAGAGCCCTGAGGAAATAAGATTCTTCACCCAGTTAATACATGAGGTAGGATTGTTGGATATGGGCTTTGTGGGGTATGAGTACACTTGGTCCAACGGGAGGAGTGGGCCAGAGTTCATTGAAGCTAGACTAGATAGAGTTTTCTCAAACACAGAGTGGTTTGATCTAGAATGATTTTTTAGGGACCATGGTTTTTTTGAGGGGACCATGGTTTTATTAGGTCACCTTCCCTATAGTGATAAGGGGTGTCCTAAAACGTTGAAATGACTAACCTAGCCTTAACCTAATTTAATTTAAAACCAACCTAATAACCACCTATATATATATAACCACCACCTCCTCCCACCACCACCGCCTACCACCGCCGATTACCACCACCACCACCACCGATTATCACCACCACCAACCACCTATTACCACCACCACCGCCCACCACTGCCGATTACCACCACCACCACCTCCGATATCACCACCACCAACCACCGATTACCACCACCACCTCCTCCCAGCACCACCACCACCGCCTATTTGAGAAATGTAACAACATCAATGCAATCACAATTAAGTTCTGTTACATGATAATTTTATCGAGTATAAAAGACGCCAGCCGCAGCCTGATTCTGCCATGGGACCACTCCGGAGGTATTTTCCAGCAAACCGTTCACTTTAATTATATTTTGATTGCTTCGATCGAATAAAAATCATAAAAAGGGTTTTAGTAGGAGTTACAGAGTCATGTTCGATTAGGCCGATTTTCCAAAAAATCCTATTTTACTAACCGAACTTCTTGAAAATGAAGAACACGAAGACCAGTTCGGTTCTATTAGATTTAAAACTAAGTCACCGAACTCTCTGTTCGGTTGTTTCGCAAAAAATTTTAAAACTACAAAGTAACCGAACTCCACCCTTAGAACCGAAAAAAAAACAAATCCAGTCTAACCGAACTGTGTTGTTGTGGCCACTATGTTGAGTTCCAAAATAACCGAACTTAACCAATAGTGTTCGGTTTTTTCGCAAAAAATTTTAAACCTACAAAGTAACCGAACTTAGCCAATAGACGTTGGAACTTCACATTTTTTTTGTTTGTTAAGTTCGGTAACTTCACAATTTTATCGCAGAAACCGAACTCAAAGTTCGGTTGGTTGGCTGTTAGGTTCAAGTTTGCGAAAGAACCGAACTTGGTAAACTTATATACTCTTATATTACGTAAAGTTCTGTTAGATCAAAAGTGCATGCAGTTTGCGAACAAACCGAACTTTGTACACCAAAGTTCGGTTAGTTGAGAACCAACCGAACATAACGCTGTAACTCCTAGAAATTCTATTATTAGAGAGTTCGGTAACCTGCGTGTTTGGAACAACTAACCGAACTACACTTTCAGATGAGTTTGGTTACTTGTTCATCTCACGGGGCAACCGAACTACAGCTTCAGATGAGCTCGGTTACTTGTTTTTCATATAAAGTAACCTAACTACAGCTTCAGATGAGTTCAGTTACTTGTTCTTCATATAAAGTAACCGAACTGTTCAAAATCCAGTTCAAATCCGTATCATTTTGAAGATTAACAAATATTCTAGGAGAGGATGGAGATGAAGAATCATATGAGTTTTCATCATTTGAATACTCAAACTTAGTGAATTGCAAAAAAAAATCTATTTTCCATGTTTTTCTCCTTCATCTTCTCTAACTCTACTCTCTCAATGATTATAATCAACTAATAATAAACACATCTTTTAATTTAATCTCACCAATTGTTTTTAACTAAATCATTCACTAATCATCACCCAAAATTAATCAGGATGGTAATTTAGGTATTAATATAAATATCTAGATAAGGGGTGACCTAGATTTACTTCTAATGTCTTTACCCAAAATAAAACCATGGTCCCAAAAAAAAACCATGGTCCCCAAAAATCGTTTTTGATTTATTCCCACGAGCCATGGTATATCATTTACCAGCGGTTGGTTCCGACCAAATCCCAATTCTTTTAAGAACTTCCCCATGCTGGAAAGATGGTGCTAAACCATTCAAATTTTTTGGGATTTATTTACAAGAGCCTTCTTGCTTTAAAATCATTGAAGAAGCTTGGGCTCTGGAAATAGATGGCTCGCAAGATTTTCGCTTTGTAGATAGGCTAAAGAATGTCAAAAAACTCATAAAATTTGGAACAGAGAGTACTTTGGAAATATACAAAATAACATTAAAAATATAACAAAAACTCTAGCTCATGCCAAAAACACCCTAAAATTGCCTGAAAACAGTCCTATGATTGCAATGATACAAGATGATCTAGAAAGATGGTACATTTTTGAGGAAGCTTTCTGGAAAAATAAAGCTACGGATAATAACCTCGTCCTAGGAGATAAAAATACCGAGTATTTCCATTCCTCGGCGAAATATAGAGCCCAAAAATTAAGAATTGAGGCTATCAATACGACCAATGGAGAATGGTGCCACACTATAGGAGAGATTGAAAATTCTTTCTTTAACCACTTTAGAAATATGGCCTCAACCACCAACCCAGTGATCCAAGAACGAATCTAGAGCTTATCCCTGTAAGTATCTCGGAAAGTGATAATATCAAACTTCTAGCCCTTCCAACGGAGTTAGAGATTAAATTAGTGGTTTTCGATATGCACCCGGATAAATCGCCGGGACCGGATGGATTCCCGGCAGGATTCTATCAAAAAAATTGGTATCTCATAGGAGAGGATGTAACAAAACTGATCCACCAATTCTATCAGTCAAAACATCTCCTAAAGGAATTAAATGCTACTTTCATAACTCTTATCCCTAAAAAGGATGCCCCAGAAACCCCGGCCGACTTCCGACCAATTTCTTTATGCAACACTATCTACAAACTTATCTCTAAAATTCTAGCAAACAGAATAAATCCTTTTCTTGATAAATTCATTTCTCCCTATCAATCGGCTTTTGTCCCTGGCAGACAAATAACGGATAATATTGTAATAGCGCATGAAGTAATTCACACAATGAGAACAAAAAAACCAAGAAAGGGTATATGGTCCTGAAAATAGACATGTCAAAGGATTTTGAAAGAGTCGAGTGGGCCTTCTTGAAAGCGGTCTTGACCAAACTAGGCTTTTGTGAAGAATGGGTCGGCCTGCTAATGCAATGTATAAGTACCACCTCTAGTGCTGTGTTAATTAATGGCTCCCCTACCAGTTTCTTTAAACCTTCGCGTGGTATCTGTCAAGGAGACCCTCTGTCACCCTACCTTTTCATAATTTGTATGAAAAGTATGTCTAGAGTTTTGATGGAAGCGGAAAATAAAAAATGGATAAAAGGGGTAAACTTTTCGAAGCATTCGATTACCATTTCCCATCTCCTCTTTGTTGACGACTTCCTCATTTTTACTAGAGCTAGTAAAAAAGATGGCAGACGACTTCTTCAAATCCTTGGTACCTTTAGTGCCGGCTCTGGTCAGTTAATCAATTCTGCCAAATCTGGGATTTTCTTTAGTAAGTAGGTAACCAATAGGAAAGCTAGGGAGATAATTGATATCCTCAAGGTGGGAAGAATCAAGTTGGATGACAAATATCTAGGGGTACCCTTATTCACCCATAAATCCAAAATCCAATGTTTTGCTCTACTAACTGAAAAACACAGATGTAGGTTGGCAAGTTGGTCTGGTAATCTGCTCTCTGGAGCGGGAAAAGGGGTTATGATAAAACATGTGGCGGACTCGTTAGCCACGTACCAAATGTCATGTTTTATCATCCCAAAAGCAATTTCAAAAAAGATGGATAGACGTAATAGGGCGTACTGGTGGGGACATACAAGAAAGGATGGGAAAGGTTTATGCCTCAAAAAATGGATCAAATTCTGTATCAACAAAGAAGAAGGAGGATTGGGTTTCAAAAATTACGACATCTTCAACAAAGGTCTCATTTCGAAAACTGTCTGGCGCATGATTCAAAATCGTGATCAACTATGGGCAAAGGTTATGGAGGCAAAATACTTTAGAGGAATCTCCCCATTAAGCATAGAAAAAATAAGTCCCAATTCCTCCTGGTTATGGAAGGGCTTCAACATTGGTTTAGAAATAGTCAAAAAAATGGAGCATATGGAACATAGGAACTGGAGACGCTATCAATCTATGGAAACACCATTGGTATCCTTTGGATACTCCTAATCAGCTCACTAAGGAGCAAACTTTTCCTATCATAACTAACACTCTTAGACTGAGTGAAGTTATAGAAAAAGACACTAAGACTTGGAATATGGACTATCTAAACCAATTGTTCCACCCTCAGGCAATCCAAAACATTCCAACTGTAAACTGTTGAGATTATTAGTCCCACATGGTTGGGTTATTTAAGATCCTGCAGTTTATAATCTATTAGGGCCTCTCCACTCATTTCCAATTGGTTTTGAGTTGGATGCCTGCAGACTTTAATATGGTATCAGAGCAGGCTATTTGTGTCGAGTCAATTGACCACATATTTATTCCGCGTCACCCGATTTAATTGTCCACGTGTTTGTAAGACCCGCCGACTACACGTGAGTGGTCGTGTTGAGATTATTAGTCCCACATGGTTGGGTTATTTAAGATCCTGCAGTTTATAATCTATTAGGGCCTCTCCACTCATTGCCAATTGGTTTTGAGTAGGATGCTCACAGAATTTAATATAAACCTTAGCTCCACTGGTACCCAGCAGGACAAACTCATTTGGCCTCACAACCAAAATGGAATCCTCACGGTAAAGTCTATGTACAACCTGCTCATCAAGGAAGAGATTGGAAACCCGACAAACCAAGTACACAACACTACCTGGTCCAAAATTTGGAAAATAGAAGTTCTCCCCCATATACAAGTCTTTATATGGAAATGTTATGCTGATATTCTGCCAGTTATGTCTAAATTGTACACTAGAATGCCCCATCTGTCCCCTCTATGTACTTCTGCGCTTCCGAGGATGAAACCATCTCCCATCTTCTCCTCCACTGTACGTATAGTAAGGCTGTAAGGTTTGGACTAGGATGCAGAGGGCCGAGTAATAACCATACAACTATCACGGAATGGGTAGATCACTGGATAACTCTTATAGTTAGAGCTGCACAAGACCCGGTCCATTTTACCTGTACCGGTCCGGAACCGAAAGAACCGGAGTTGTACCGTACCGGACCCGGAGTTACCGGTACATGTACCGATTCTGAAAGATGATACCCGGAGTAGGCCGGTACAGGTATTGGTTCTTGGGGTAGTCCCGGCCTGTACCGGACCCAAAGTCCCGGTAAATTGTAGTCGTAGATTTTTTTGGGAATCTTACATCCTGACCGTCCCTCTCCCTCATAGGTATAACACTATCTATAATTTCTATCGACTTTCATTTCAGTTTTCTTTTTTTCTTCTTCTCTGAAGAGCAGCAGTCGTTCACTACCATTCACCAGTCACCAGTCACCATACTCACCACCATCATCGATTCGTTAAGGAATAAACTAGGATACTTGCTCTTCTTCTTCTTCTTCTTAGATTTGTAAGTTACTTGTAACTCTCATGGGATTTGAAATCCATTATGGAATAAACTAGGGTTTGAAACTTTGAATCGTGTGATATTGGGATTTGAAATCGATTTAAACTAGGAGTAACAATTGTTTTGTTACTATTAAGAATCTAAGATTGAATTAGGGTTTGATTTGAAAATGAATTAGGGTTTGATTTGAGATTGAATTAGGGTTTTTATTTTGTGTTGTGTTGGTTGAGTTAAATGCGTAGTTGTTGCATGTTGGTTGAATTAGGATCTGACTTGTTTTTCGTTTATGGTAAAAATTAGGGAAAGTATTACTCCTGGAACAGTTTTGATTATCTTAGCTGGAAGGTTCAAGGGTAAAAGGGTTGTATTCTTGAAGCAGCTCCCATATGGATTGCTCTCGTTACTGGTGAGGCTTCTTCACCCATTTTAATTTATCTATAGGCAATTTTCTATTTTCAATTTCATACATACAGTTTCTAGATGTTGATTGGTTCATATTTTAAAACTGTATTGAATTACATTGCAGTTCAACCCTCAATTTTGATAGAGGTTTTGAACATTGTTTTTTAATTACTTTCATTGAATATGCAATTCCTTTGTATTTAGTATGCAATTGTGTGTTGTACATAGAGCATTGTCACTGAAACTCTCCACAACACTGTGTTAGTCTTATTTCTCTACCATATATATATAGGCACTTTAAGTTTGATTTTGTTGATGTTTGTATTGAGTAAATCCATGTGTTTCAGTTCATGAATCATGAATATATGAATGGAAAGTCAGATATGATGTTTTGATGTAGTTGTATGTGGAATTGTCGTAGTAAGAACTAAGGTCACTAATGCTAAGGTCACTACTACTACTGATGATGTTCTGCTCATGAATGAATTTAACTGAATTTGTGGTTAATTTTGTTAGTTCTGTTTATTTAACTTGCATTGCATCTTTGATTAATTTTGTTAGTCAGATATGATGTTTTGAAGTCTATAAGGCTAATATACTACATAAAATGTTCTTTACTTCTCTTGCAGGCCTTTGAGGTGCTAAATGGGGAAGCGCAAAGCACCAGATGATTCCAGTAATAGCATTGCTGTTAGTGTAAGACCAAAAGAATCTGTTCCTACACCAAGTTCAACTCAAACTCCAAATACAACTGAAGTTGGATCATCCTCTCAAGCTGCATCTAACACAGATGATGGAACTGAACCTACGCCAACAAGTACAACTGAAGTTGGTGACATCAAAATGAAGCATTATAAAGTGAGATCTAAAGTTTGGTTGGAGATGACCAGGATAAGTGACGTTCAAGCTGAATGTCATCATTGCAAGGGATTGTATGCTGCTGACAATGACGTACATGGAACTTCTGGATTACATAAGCATTTGAAGAGATGCCTTAAAAATCCAAACAGGAAGGTAGAGAAAGACAAGGGACAACAAACTCTGTTGATGCAACCCCCAAAACCAGGTGAAGATGGTAAAATTGTTGCTCATTCTTACAGCTATGAAAAGTTAAGAAGGTCTCTTGTTGAGTGGATAATCAGGGATGAAATAGCTTTTAGAGCAGTAGAAGGGTCAGGTTTTGTGGCAATGATGCAGGTGGCAGAGCCTAGATTCAAGGTTCCAGGGCGTATGACAATTTATAGGGATGTATTGAAGATGTATGTACAAGAGAAGAATATCCTAAAAACTTATTTCTTCACATCTAAGCAAAGGGTATCTTTGACAACGGACACATGGACTTCACAAATAATTATAACTATATTTGTGTAACCGTTCATTATGTTGATCAGAACTGGAAGCTACAAAAGATAATACTCATGTTCTGCCAAGTTGAAGGTCATAGTGGTAATGCAATTGGTGAGAAGCTGGTGAATTGTTTGAAGGATTGGGGTCTACAAGATGTATTTGGTGTCACTCTAGACAATGTCAGCGCAAACAAAGTGGCTATTGAGCATTTGAAGAATGTTGTCATTAAATGGACAGGATCACCAATTAGAGCCAAATATTTACATGTAAGTCCATGTTACGTTCTATCATGTTCTGCATTCCATGTTACATTCTTATCATGTTCTGCACTTGTTATTCATGTAATGTCTTGCTTTAGATAAAATGCACTGAAATCATGTTTAGTTTGAGTTTCTCAGTTTTAGTTTGTTGTCAACTGAGCTACTGAAATATAGATATAAATGCTGACAGTTTCATGAACATAGCTTCTCTGAGTATCTTTTTGTGCTGCATTTTTAAGCATTGAATTTGACAGTGTCCTTTTTGTTTTGTTCTTTCTCTAGGTGAGGTGTGCATCCCATGTTCTTGCTCTTGTCATAAAAGATGCAATAAGGCTTTTTAATGTATCAGTTAGAAAAATAAGGTCAGTTGTAAAATACGTTCTTAGTTCTCCTTCTAGGAACGAAAAATTTAAACAATGTGCTTCTCTAGCAAAGGTAGATTGTAAGAAATCTCTGATTTTAGATGTGTATACTAGATGGAATAACACTTACTTGATGTTAGATGCTGCTGAAAAATATGAAAAAGGTTTTGCAATGTTAGCACAGATTGATAAGGACTTTCAACAGAGGTTTATCTTTGAGCAAGAAAAAGAATCTGTTTTACCTACTGATGCTGATATTGAAGAAGATATAGCTAGTAATGTTGTCATAGAAGACGTGTTTGAGGATATGGAAGAAGAGGAAGAGGTTGAGGATATGGAAGAAGAGGTTGAGGAGTTGGATCCAACAAGCAAGAACAAGGCAAAGCAGAATAAGAAGAAAAAGATTCCTCGTCAACATGCTCCTTATCAAGAAGATTGGAAATATGTTAGAGGTCTTTGAAGTGTCTAAAGGTATTCTTCGATGCTACTGTCAACTTTTCTGCATCTATACAAGTCACTACTCATATGTTCTTATGGCAATTTTTACTCATCAATGAACAATTAGTATAATTTATAAACAATGTAGCATCAGATCCTTTTATTGCTCGTATATCTCTTCTAATGTGTGCTAAGTACCATAAGTATTGGGGTGTGTATGAATCAATGAATTCTGTAATGTTTATTGCTCATCTGTTAGATCCAAGAGAGAAACAAAAGGGTTTAAAATTTACTCTTAATTGTTTGTATGAGAATAATACATGGGAGGTTCAAAGAGTTATGAGAAAGGTGAAATTAGAATTTGAGGAACTCTTTGAAGATTATAAGTCTTTGTATTCATTTCATGAGGAGGGGTCAAGTAGTGATGCTCATACTGTTGCTTATCCAGTTAGTGTGCAATCTGTTGGTCTGTTTGCTAGAATTAAATCAAGGAGGAAACAACATTGGGACACCCCAAGTTGTGTTGAAGAGGCAAGAACAACTGAGCTCGACAGGTATTTGACAGATGTGATTGAAGGTGGAATGCGTGAAATAGGTCAACCTGACCATTTTGACATATTGGCGTGGTGGCAGGCTAATGCAAGCAGGTATAAGATACTTTCATACATGGCAAGAGATATATTAGCCATGCCCGTGTGTTCAGTGGTCTCTGAATCATCTTTTAGCACCGGGAAGCGCGTGCTGACTCCATGGAGAGATTTACAAGGACAGTCGAAGCATTGCTCTGTACGCAAAGCTTTCTTCAAAAGCCCATTGCTCTTGATCTTCTATGTGACTATATACCTGATGATGCTGTTGAGATGAGGCAGATAATATATTAGGTTTTCTTCTATTTAATAGAACTTACTTTTCAAGTTTTCTTGTATTGCTTGCTTACTTTCTTGTTTTACTTTTTTGTTCCATGTTGCAGTCATATGGGATTCTCTGCTAAAAGAAGCTTGATGTGAACTCCGTGTCAGTGCAGCCAGTGCCATTGTTCGAGAAGTCCCCCATCCTTTGCAAAGATTTCATTTTATTTCTTGTCGCAGACTTATGGAAATGTTGTTTTTAGTACTATGTTTTAATGTTGAACTTTGAACTTAAAGTGTGATACACTGATACTGTGATGTGTTAAACCTTTGTTATTTTGAACTTTGTAATGTTGAACTTAGTCTTAGACTCTTAGGTTGTTATTTTACTGTCATACATACTATATTACTGTGTGTTTCAAAATTCAGGTAAAAAACCGGTACCGGAGTGGAACCTGACCGGTCTTACCGGGACAGGTACAAGTCCAGGTACAGGTACATGTCCTCAAATTGAAGAACCGGTCAACTCCGTGTACAGGTACCGGTTCAAACAGAAAACCGGACTGTACCGGTTCATGTGCAGCTCTACCTATAGTGGGAACGGAATTAAAAAGGATAACAATTCGCAGGATGGAAGCAACCATATGCTGGTTTATTTGGAAACATAGATGCGATAAGAGGTTTAGGGAGGTGCAGATCAAACCTGAAACAACAATCCACCTTATTAATCACCATCTCAATCATGCATACCCAACCACCAATCAATACATCCTAAACAGGAATCCAACTGATACCGAGCTCCAGAATATGCTAATAAAATTGGAAAAGCCGACCAAAACCACTATAATACACTGTTTTTACAACTGTCACCAAAATTATTCTCTTGTAATTGTAATCTTTGCAGATGAAGAACAACAAGCCACAGACACCAGACTCATCACCTGTCGAGTAGCATCTGAGGAGGACGGAAGCTTCTTGGGGGTTCTAGCAAGTATGAAGTGGGCCCAACAACAAAATGAACGAACATGTACTATCCAATTGTCGAACAAGCGGCTGATGAAAGACCTCAAGAAGAAATGGAGAAACCATCAATCTAGAAGCAACACTGCAATGGTGGATGAATATGTGGATTATATTACCTATTTTCGTGTGTTTGAATGTAATTACTTAAGGCAGGTTTGGTTGCCAAAATTACATGAAATAGCCTCAAACTTCTCCACCCTGAACTTTGCTTGGAGAGAGCTATTTCATGAAGTTCATGCTTTTGTAAGTCACAATGGTCAACAGGCTACCAACCTAGTTGACTAATTTTAATCCTAGTAGTACTTTTCAAAAAAAAAAAAAAAAAGAAAAAAAAAAACACCAAATTATACACCTTAACCAAATGGTATGCCTAGTGCACCGCCTTTCTAAACTAGCCATGTTCTTGTTCATATTTTTCCTAAAGTACGTTAAACATTGATTGTCAAGTTTTCTCAAACATCCCAAGATTTTAGTTGAAAATGCGTATGATTTCTAGAGCATTCTTTTATTCCTTGAGATAACTATTGAAAGTAATATATCCACCTTCACTCCTACTTGTCTCCAAATTCTCCACTACTATAAATGTTTTTGAAAGCTACTTATATAAGCATAATTTTTCAAGTTGATCACAAACTTCTCCAATCCTATGGCACGTCTGCAGGACAGATAATTAATACTTATAAATCAATAATAATTAATCACCCAATATTAGATCCGATCAAGATACCAACAACACCAAAACCTCCAACCTATCTAGGCATCCAATTCAAACAAGGAATAACATCCAATCAGACCTTCGCATCCTTCTTACAAAGATTAATTAGCCCGGAAAGCTAAGGGATGGATGCCAAAATGCCTAACCCCAGCTGGCAGACTCACTCTCATCAAAACCTACCTTACCCCCACCTCAAACCACATCGTGCAAACACAAAACATAGTCGGTATTGTTCACAAACAAATAGATCGTATCACAAGGAATTTCTTCTGGGGACATGACTCAACAACTAAAAAGCTTTACCCCATGCATAGGCTGGGATAAAGTAACAAAACCATTAACCGAAGGAGGGTTGGGCATAAGGAAAAGCAGGGATCATAACAAGGCTCTCCTCATGAAAAGAATTTGGAAATTGCGTGAACAACCGAACTCCATCTGCGGAAGTCTCTTCAGTGCAAATATCTTGATCAAGAACCTATTATACAAGGCATCCATACCTTACCTTCCTCTTCGAGTCCTCAATGGAAAAAACTGGCCTCAATTGTCCCTGCCATGCAACAACTGATCTTCCATCGTATTGGAAATGAGATTTCAACTCCAATAGAAGCCAATTAGATTCCCATTCACCACCTCTAGACCCAACACAATCTTATCCAATGTGAATGGTAGCAGATATCATCGAATCATTCTCTCATACTTGGAATCAACAAAAATTAGGCACCATTCCCAATCCTATAACCCAAAAAATCATAAACATCCATCTTCCCAAAAATAAACCTCTAGATAAAATTATCTGGCCACACTCAAAATCTGGAAAATACACTACCTCTTCGGGACACAAATGTCTAACTCATGGTCAACCAACTCATACCCCTCTTACACCTACAAAATTCCTGTGTACTTTACATTCCACAAAAAAATCGGCTTTTCTTGTGGAATGAAATCAATGAAGGATTACCAACCTTCTCTCTCTTTCACCGTATCCATTTGACCAACTCTGACATATGCCACATATGCAATGCTGACACAGAATTAGCGAGTCACCTTCTAATTCATTTTCCGACGGCGACTACATCCTGGAACACCTTGCTCACTCAATTTACAAACATACCAAGCTCCAACACCCCCCCCCCCCCCCCCCACACACACACACACACACACACACCACCACCACCTCACTCTTTCCTCAACTCGTTAGACAACTATCTCTCAAGTCCTACAACAATCTGCACCAACAAATATAATATCCTCCTTTTGATTTATTTTTTGGACCATATGGTTAGCTAGGAATGACATAATATATGGCCAAAAACAAACAAATTCAGCTGAAATCTTAATACGGGCTCAAAAACTTCAACAAGAATTCAATCCAAGACCAGATTTCTTAACACCGGTCCTAACAGGAGATGCAGCAACGTATAAACACCCAAGAGGAAACAAAAGGATATTAACAATATTGGTTGGATGGTCAATTCCAAACATCAATTGGATTAAGATTAACACAAATGGAGCGGAAAGAGGCCACCCAGTTTTGCAGGAGCATGATTCATATGCAGAGATTTTGATGCACGATCTTTGATGGCTCTAGCTCAACCTTTAGGAATTACGACTTCCTTTACCGCAGAAACTTGGGATCTACTATTGTCTTCAAGAACAATAACAGAAAGACAATGGCCAAAAGTCCTCTTTAAACTGACTCGGAAAAACCTTTGGAGATTCATCACATCATCTACCCCCCTCCTTGGCACATCTCAGGAATGATTGAGAAAATAAATAATTGATTCAGACAGATCCTACAGGTTGTTATTTAACACAACTACAGGGAAGGAAACCAAGCAGCATATGGTTTGGCCAATCATGCGACAAATGGAAATCAATTTAGAAACTTATTATACGAAATATGGGACCAGGAAAAAAATACATTTTTAGACATGAAAACTAGTTCATTCATATTTAATTAAAGGGTTATTTATTTCATTCAATAGTAATAATATGCTATTCCCACTTTTTTTATCATCTATTATCATGTTCAACCTTACACACTCTACGAACACATAAAATTATATTCTCCATGCTTCTTTTAAGTACTTTATTTTATCTTTTTCTTTTACTTTCACTACAACCAGAGTTACCAAACAACTTAATTATATGGCTCCAAATTTGGCCATGATTAGTAGTAGCTTAGATTGGAGCTACTCATGGTATGGTGATAAACTCTTAGACTTACTGCCAAATATCGTAGGAATTTCTAATGTAATACGGAGTGGCATAAGAGCGCATGAACTTGACATAAGTTCCTATTCAAATAATTTGATACTAGGCAGTACCGTGTAATTTTCTGGATGTTGTTTTTTGTATAAACAAAATATTATCATGCCTTACACGCTGCACGAACTCATAAAATTCAACTCCCCCGGGCTTTTTTTAAGTTCTTTATTTTATCTTTTTTCAATTTCACTAATTTAATTATTAATAGTTTCTCACAGTTAAGTAGAAGGATAATTCATGGTAAACAACATCCAAGATTTCAGATTTTAGACTAACAATGGTTATTAGGAATAGTTGGTTAATTAAGATAAGGCGTTCTTTGGTAGATGTGCAACGTTCTTAGTAATTCCATTTTGATGAAATTGATTTGTATCATCAATCTCTTCAAAATGCAAGCCTACAACTGGTATAAGAACTTGAAAGATTTAAAAAGGGGTACCTTTAGATACGTAACTGGGATCATCATGTCATATTATTATTTTGTTGTTTCTGGGGAATTTTGTTGAAATATTGGTTCGTGTATATTCGTGTAGTGAGCAGCGGTGACCGTGAAGATGAATAAAAAATTAAGTGACCGTGCACGTACACATAAGTGAAAATAAACCCAAAGACATAATTATGTAACCAATTTGCTAGATATTATTACCTAGTTAAGCAAGATATTGAGATTTTGTATTATCTCCTAGGTTTAGTTAACTCTATAAATAAGAGTTCTATAAGAAGTGTAAAATCATCTCAGTATCTACTGATAATCAATATAATTTCACCCTAAACGGTTTCTTAGTGGATGTAGGCGTTAGTGCCGAACCACTTAAATCTTTTTCTTTATTATTTGTGTTCGATTCTTTCTGTTCAATCGACGATCGGTCTCAGCGCTACCGATAATTTATTATGGTATAAGAGCGTTTCTTTCAGTTTTGCTTCGATCAACACCAAAAGCAGGCCGGGGTTTTTTCATTTTTTTCGTTTATCTTATTCGACAAGATCTTGTTGTCAATCAAATATAAGTTTATCGAATTATCCGCGTTCTTGATTTTTCCTTAAGGAAAATCTTTACCTTCCATTCTTGGATTTCAAACATTTTCAAATGAACCTTATCGATATGCTTAATACTCTCCGTTAATTATTTTATTTTTACATCCAAAAATATTTCCATTTTCGCGTATATCCTCCTGTTTCGCAAACTGATTTTCTTTACAAAACAGTTTCCTTATCATATCATTATATTTATGTGATTGTATGTCATCATTTTTAACTGCAAGTATATTCCATAATGTTGTGGTATGTCACTGAAATAAGTTTAGTTTTGGATGCTAAACTTGTGGATCTCTTCTACTAAACCATTTTAAATCATAATCAGATTTTATTCATTAAGATTTAAGTTCAATCGAATAAATTATTTTCAGACAGATTCCTTAGATATAATTGTGAAGCTTGATATGTAGCGAGCCTCAAGCTCGTCAACGCTATTAGACCAGTCAAGAGATGACTAAGTCGCTAATGACTCAATTAATTAGAAACAAACGTTAATTAGTAGAAATTAATCTAATAACGATATAGATATGAAACTAGTCTCATTAAATAAGTCTCAAAAAATATGTGAAATAGACTACTAAAGCATGAGTATCAGACATCGGACGAAAAGTTATCGCACACAGACGTCGGAACGTCGAACGTTTGACCAACATTGACGGTTGATTTTAGTTGACCGGACATTCATCATTTCTTTGGACCTTTGGTTAGTAAAAGGTCATCCCTTAATAATTTAAAAGAGTACTAACAGTAAACTGCTCTAATTATAGTTAGTTTGAATTAGTGTAGTTAATTATGTTTAGATTGTATTACCTGCAAATTATTTAACTAATTAGTATGATTACGTAAATAAATATTTTGGACGTGAAACTTATCTCTTGTAAAGTTAAGTAGGAGCTGTTGTGCTAGGAAAAAGAGAAAAACATGAGTCATTTGAAGAGATAGTTTTAAGTGCGAGCTATGAGAGAAAGAACAGGAAATGGATTGATTATGAGAGAAGGTTAAATGAGAGGTGAAAATATGTGTTGTAAAGATAGTTAAGTATAGATGGAGATGGTGATTGTTAAATGAATATAGTGATAATTAGTAGTTGATTAGGGATAGAGTGATTATTAGAGAGATTTGACATCATAATTATAATGAGGAATCAGTAGGGTGAGTTAGTAGTGATGGAAGCTATGGATATTGATCAAGTAGAAAATGTTAGCAAAGCTTTTCTAGATATTTAATTAATGATGATGATGGAGATGGAGTTGAAGTGATTTCAATGATATAAACCCAAGGTAACATTATAAATCAATTCTTGTTTGTTTAAGTTGATTTGGGTTGTGATTAGATAATAAAAATAGTTAAAATCAATTAAGTTTACAATTATTGAAGTTCAAGATTTTATGTGAAGTTTAATGTATCACTGCCCTATATATATGCAATTGTTTAGGTATGTTAATGAGTGAATTGGAAGTACCTCTATAAACGTTAATTGTAGTCCTTTGTCTTGTGGATCCGTAGATATAAAGTTTGCTCGGTTTGGGTGAGAATCGAGTGAGTTATAGTGCCTAGAAAATAGCCATTGAAACTGTAATTTTGTGTATTCAGTCGTGAGGGTTAATATGTTTGAGCTTAGAAAGATAGGTTAGAGTGCAATCTAGAAATTATTCAGTACGGAAAAGTTGTATAGGATGATTTCGTGATTCTAAACAGCCGTCGTTTGTTGAATTCAAATTTGTAATGAGTTGACCCATTATGCTGTTTTTAGAAATTATAGAGGCCTTTGAATTTGACCCATTATGCTGTTTTTAGAGTTCCAACACTTGGAAGAATGAGTTGAGTTTTGGGGAAGAAGATGAGTGAGTCAGCCGAGTTATCTTCTGACACAGATGAGTCGGTACGACTCAGACAAGTTCGGGTCTTGGCGGGTTATCGGGTCTGGTCGTGGGTTGACCCGATGGGTCAGGCAGAAAGGTAGCGGTCGGGACTAATGGGCCGTGCCGGATCAGGCACATGGGCTTGGGCTTAAGGCCAGAAATCTTATTTTGTAGTTTTGGACCACTTATGGTTTGAATTAGCTTTCGCTTCCTTCTGCAAAGTTGTAGGGTTTTTTGAGGGCTTTCCGATGATACCTAGTTTGACCCTATTTTGATTTGTATATATTCGTTTATCCCAAAATTACTTATTACCAGAAACTAGTAATAGAGTTAGAGCCACTAATTATTTCACTTAGTCTATAACTAGAGGCTTGTATGATATTGTTATGAGACTTGTATGAGCCTTTTGTATAATTTCTTAGAATGCTTGTGTGATTAACAGTTAGTCTATATTAACAACGATCGATTCAAAGGACGAATCTGTGGAATCGTGGATCTCGAGGTAGGCATGACCTGTCATCAAATCAGGTGGGAACTATGTAACCTTCTTGTAATCATTAAGTGTCCTTTAATATGCGAGCATGATGTGCCATTACTTCTTACGAGTATATGTGTGTGTAAATGATTGAGTATGTTGTGTAATATGCATTGTAAGGATTCTCCAAATGTTATATCTATATTTATGTTTATTATAGCCTAGATGAGGCAATATCGTTATATAGGGGAATATTACCTTTTAAAATTTCTTGTGAGAATCCAATCGTTTGCATATTATGCTTGATTGTAAAACCTTCGGGACTTATGATGGTAGTTCTTGAATCATGGTTTTTATGGGCACTCCGTGTGGATGGGCTATTTTTAGAGTCTAGAGTTATTCTGCTTTCGCTTTCTCCAATGAGTTTGGCGAGGTCTGAGTAACATATTTTAGTTGTTCTTGCTTCACTTTTGTGGATTCATCCGGTGGTGGTTTTTTACGGATATTGTTATTATGGTACACAATATCTGAGGAAGTGAAACTAGAATAACATTCTTTCATGAATAATATAGATATATAACGATGCTTGCTGATTGTTGAGTGAACAATTTGATGTGTGTTTGAGTGAAATCCCCGCGAGGAGTGACTGTGGTTTCCGCATAGCTCCTTGCTAAGTCTTATAGCCCAGATGAGGCAGTAGTATAGCACGGGAAGTGCATAATAGCTATCTAACGCGTAAAGCGTACTAAATATTACTTTTTATTTTACAACCTAATTTATGTCGCTAAGACCCAGATGAGGAAATATTATATCGAGGTATTTGGGGAAATTACTCTTACACATGTTATGCACGATGATATGTTTAAATTACTGCATTTATAGAAATGTGAAGCATGTTGGTGATTACTTGAGAGTTACATGTTTCGTTGAGCCCCTTTTTGGGATGATGTGCTCATTCGTTCCCACTTCAGTTTCAGTATTCATAAGAAAAGGCACATGTGAAGATATTCGTCTCCGTAGCGTAAAGTTTCAGCGAATTGAAGATGTTTATTTACATTTTATATATGTATACTTTCTTTGTAAACAACACACCTTTTTATTCATATCACTTGAGAGATCTTCATTTCTACTGTATCAGAGTGTATGGGTTTGCTTTTGGGATTAACTTATGTAGTTTAGATTCTTAAGATCGTTAATCTAGATTTTATGCTTCAATTAGTTATAATCCTATTAGCTAAGCAGGTTTAGGATTTGGGACATCACAATTAGGTTTAGGATTTTATGCTTCAATTAGTTGTAATCCTATTAGATTTTCTACCGTATCAGGTTTAGCATGAATGATATATATGGGGCGTCACATGATATTCCATGAATATTTTGTTGCCATTGTTCACGACAAAATTATTGTCTTTAATATCATGGAACCATAATATCCAAGGATTAACTAATCTAATTTTTCAGCATAATCTTGTTGTATACCAGTCTCAACAAATATGCTTTTAAACTTATCTAAGAATTTTTATTATGCTCGAAGTACTCATGAGCATAGCATACGGTCTTTAATAATTAGTAGTTGATCATATTAGTTTTTTTTTTTCTAATCCTCTTGTGGTCTGTCATGTTAGTAAAGTAAGACATGATATTATTTTCATATCACAAATTAAAAATTCAAATGATATTCTTTATTTTTGCATTGAAAATTTAATCTTTGTATTCCGTCGGCAAAATTCGTATGTTTCCAAAAATGATCATATTTCAGTTCGGAAAAATATCCATCACTTCCGGATTCAATTTCACAATTAGTTTTCACCTGTGGAAACTCTCATAGAGTCCATTATCCGTTTCAAGTTGATTATATGCTGTCCATCTCTTGTCATGTTCTGTAATCAACAAAGCAAGACTATTAAAACCAATTCACTAGTTTGAGACAACAACTTCCTTGACCATTCAAGACAATTCTCAGTGCCAGATCTACTTATGGTTTCTAGTCATAAATATAGTTACAAATATCCTTTTACTGCTTCTGCTGCTGTGGTTACCTTTATTTGACTATCGTGGTTTGTCATGGAAAATCAAATGCAATAGTCGATAATATAAGTTCGAGTTACCAAATTATTTTTCAAGAAGTTCAAGTTGAACACTTCAAAATTCTATGAGGGGGGATGTTGAATATGGTGTTCGTGTATATTCGTGCTGTGAGCAGTGGTGACTGTGAAGATAAATAGAAGGCGAAGCGACTGTGCATGTACACGTAAGTGAAAATAAAGTTAAAGATAATTATGTAATCAATGTTCTAGATGTTATTACCTAGTCAAGCAAGATATTGAGATTTTGTATTATCTCCTATGTTTAGTTAATTCTATAATAAGAGTTCTATTAGAAGTGTAAAATCATCTCAATATCTATTGATAATCACTATAATTTTATCCTAAGGGGTTTCTCAGTGGATGTAGGCGTTAGTGTCGAACCACTTAATTCTTTATCTTCTTTAGTTGTTTTTTATTCTTTTTGTTCAATCGGTGATCCGTGCTAGATGGTAGGCTCGGAAACCTACAATAAAATACTGCAAGTGCACAGCGTCTAATTAGTAGACAATGACAAGTACAGGTCGTTCCCACGAGGAGTGTGAAGTACTACTACTGGTTAATACCAAAAATTAATTAGCCAAATAAGATGATGTTTAACGAACTTTTCAGAAATTCGGGGCAAAATAAAATAATAAATAATTGTAACAAAATAGGTAACAGGTTATTAGGATTTTCGATTTCCACCAATTCAATCATATAAAACTCTACTAATCTCTATTTATTACCCAAGATAAATATCGAATTCAATCTCATGTCTCGGAAGATGGGATGTTAAATTCTAAAATATTGTTTTTCCGCTGTAACCTCCTTCGCTTCATGGTAGTGATTCTAAAGCATTACTTATCTATCCTTGCATACCACGTTAAGGGATTTAACAGGAGCACGCAATATCAATTCAAAAGAATAAATAATCATGAAAATCACATAAACGATTAAATACCAAACTATATGAAGAGAAATTACTAATCAATCAAATCATTATTTAGAAATATCATCATAGAGTTTATAAAATTAAAATTGGTTTCCATCTCAACCGTAACAAACAATTTTAGCAAATCATGAAGAAACGAAAATGGAAATCAGCAAAACCGTATTCTCCAAACGGCGTCTGCCGCCTCCGCCCCCCTCTGTATTTCTGTCTCATCTCTATATATGTCTTGCGACAAGAGTGATTAGACCTAACAGATCATTTTCCAAGAGCCCAAAATGGACCGTACAATAATTTCCCAAAGGCCCATTCAAAACACTGACACCAACTTCCGAAATTAGACCCAGCAGCACTTTTTACTTTCGGTCAGTTTCTACCAGTAGCTTGCTTTCCATCTCCACTAATGTAAACACGATCTGCAATTAGGCCCACAGTCACCACCAGCATCAATTAAAATACGCAGTAAGAAGACATTCCAGTTCGTCTTCATTCGAACCAACACCCCTATGGAAATCCAATTCAGCTGGCATATACATCTCTTCTTCCTTCATCGAGCTAACAGTGATCAGCTAATACCCTCCAGCATAACCACCTACTCCACATTCTACTTCCTGATTCGAAGCTTCCTTTTCAGGCATCTCGCATTCGAAATAATCTCTCGAGCACAATCACAGCAACCATGGCAACGATACCAGCTCCTTGCCATTAAATGTAAGAACGAAACTCCAAACCCATCTCAAACCTAAGCCACTGAATAACCGAGTCTCACTCAAATCCAGTACCAAAAACCCTTGTCTCGCCGCTACCAAAAACCCTTGTTTCCCCGCTGCATAACCGGCCTCACTGTTGTTCTTGATATTCCATTTTTCCACGGTGCTGCATTCAACAGGATGATGAGCTTCCTGCGTACAATTCCAGCAAAAGCTAAAAGTACATTCACAAGTAACATCATAATTTTCAGTATCATGCACCAATTGAATAGCCGAACCACATCCTGGACCAGGACACCACTTCATACTCCTATTGTCTTCAATGTAAGATATAAGAAGGTAATCAGAATATTTCTTCTTATCATCGTTAGAAACCAACTTATACACCATGTCTTGACAGACAGCAGCATTACAATCTGGATCTGGACAACGCAACGACAAACACCCGGGTCCATCATTAACTGATGTGCCAATGTATCCTTTCCAACATGACTCACAAAAGACATGACCACAACCAGCATCATACATTTCATCCTGATGATAATTATCAAAACATATCCCACAAGTAAGCTTTGGTTTCTTCCTGATTTCCTGATCAACATCAATGGGTTTCTTCTCAATTAAGCCAATGGCTATACGAACTTTTCCTTCATCAGCGAACCATTCAGATTTCACGGCAGTGGCACACCAACGATAGTGGCGAAGCAACATGATAGCTGAACTCCTTGGGACAGAAAGCACGTCAACTACTGCTGTTATATCTTCATCCTGATGGCTACGTATATGCTCCTCGTTCATGATGGCATAACTTTTCAGACGTGGCTGCGGATCAGATGACTCAAGATCGGCATCCGATTCACCGTCATCTTCATCAAGAGAATCAACATCAATATAATCATATTTGTCATCTTCATCAGAAGAATCAACATAAATATATTCATGAATGTCATATTTTGAATCCATATTACCCCTTAACAAGAGTCTAAAACCCTAAATCCAGAATAGGTTAAACATGAAGGTGAAGTCTGGATCTAGATAAAGCAGAATCTCTTACACCATGTTTGTTTACTCCTGACTCATCTGAGTCGTCTGGATATGAATCATCTGGATCTGAGTGAAATCACCTGACTCATCTGGATCTGAGTCGATATGTTTGTTTTGAGTCAGATCTGACTCATCTGACTCGGAAATAAGTGAGTCAGTGGTTTGGTCCCATGAGTCAGGGGTATTTTGTTACCTGACTCAAATGAGTCCGAGTCAGGGGTTATGTCTAAGTCAGAGGTCGAGTCAGATCTGACTCAAAATGGAAAACAAACGGTCTGACTGCTGACTCGGTCCGAATCAGGGGTTGACTCAGATTCAAACGCCGAGTCAGTTGCAAACAAACAAGTTCTCAGTTATTTCACATATGAAGAGCCTTAGTTTTTTGGCTTTAGGGTTATTTAGCATTTGAGGTTAGGACCTAGACTAGGAGGAGTATATATTCATGTTTGGCCCCTCAGGCACATTAATGAAATGAATTAGGGTTTCAGCCGTACTCATGTAGGGCCCCTCGAGGCACTAATGGATTAATGGAATGCGTATCTAGATGGGTCAATGGTGGATATAAGTGCAATGCACGCGCACCCAGTGAAATGCCGTGCATTCTATCTGCTATTGTATAGTCAGTGTATATATTTACCGCATTTAGGGGGGAAGCCACCCTTTTGCATGGGGAGGTAGTTGCACCACCGTGCCTATAACTGGCTAAGTGGGGATTTGGCAGCTTTTTCTGATTATGCCGCAATTTGCACCCAAAATATATTATATAGTATGTACAAAAAACTATACGCATCAGAATAACATTTCTCTTTGTAAGTTTGTTTGTTTTATCATGCAGCCCCAAATATGCGAGGATTATTTGTACCAATTCTGCATTTACAGTTAAGCGTTCAGCTGTATGTTGGAGTTGTTAATTCAATTATATTCCTGAGGTAATTGACAAGAAAGGCACTGATCACTTGGCTCTTTGGCTAACGCGCGCAACAATAACCAGATAAAAGTTTAGCTAAAGTGATGGTCATGAAGTACTTAAAAAGCATGGATCAAAGCAAAGAAAACTTTGTTTCTAGTGATGTGGCCGTGTGGCACATGCGACTGAAACAATCAACAATTCGACGAAACTACTTCGGAGGATGGCAATACAAACCAAATACCACTTTCCAACTAAGAATGCGAGGACCAGAACAAGCATGATAACTATCGGAAACAATCAACAGTCACAAACACAATAGCTTCGTATGCATAATCCATGGAGCAATATGACTTAACTAAAGCTGAACTAAAGTTATTAGCATCCTAATAATAATATTACTAATAAATATTGTAATCTGATAAATTATTCTGCCAAATCATATAAAACAAATTTAAAAAAAAACAAAAGATTAATGAAACTTCTAGTATCCAAATCATCTGCCTCGCCAAATGCTACCATGGTCAGTGCCTCTGGTTGAGCTCCTTTTTTTTTTTTTACCGGATGAAGTCATTACGTGTGTACTTGAATGCCCATCTAATATACCGTTTTCATGGGCGCGGAACCTAATCTAGCTCCTTTAAAATCCTAAGCTCCTTAGGCTCCACGTTGAACGGTGACCGTCACCCTCTCACAGAATTACTCCATTTCACCTTTCCTCAAAAAAAGAGAAAAAAGAGGAATTCCACACAAATTTCCGGCACAAAACATAAAACCCAAGAAAAAACATACAAAACCCTTTTCTGTTTCGGCTCATAAAACCTAAAAAAAAAGAAAAAACAACAAACCCTAAAAACAAACCCTAGGATATGCTTTCTTCATGGAGATGATGATACAAAGAAAAGAAAAGCAACTAGCCATGAGACAAAGGATTTATCTTTTACAGAAGAAGGCGTTCTCTCTTAACTCAAGTTTTATTTTACAGGTACAATCTTCGCTCTTGGTAAACCCTAATTTGTTTTTTTTTCTGTCTCTTTTCATTTATCTGAATCGATAAACCTTAACCCATATTTTGCTTTGCAGGTAAAATCAATAAACCCTAACCCTTATTTTATTTTGCAGGTCCAATCTTTGCTCTAGGTAAACCCTAACCCCTTTTTTTTTTCTTTTCTGTCTTTTCGTTTCTATGAATCAATAAACCTTAACCCATGTTTTGTTTTGCAGATAAAATCAATAAACCCTAACCCATGTTTTATTTTGCAGGTACAATATTTGCTCTTGGTTATCCCTAACCCTTTTATTTTTATCTTTTCGTTTCTCTGAACCCATAATAGGTATAATCAATAAACCCTACCCCATATTTTATTTTGCAGGTATGATCTTTGCTCTTGATAAACAACTGAATGTTGTTTGTTGGACAGGATTGAGAAGTATTACAAGCTGCATGTAAGTATAGCCATTGTTTCTTATACATCCAACATGGATTATTCGATATTGATAGTTTCTAGCGTACCTTTTGATTGATTTAGTTAATGCTACAGTTGATTTTGATCGTTCACTACGAAGACGGAAAAATAGAGCCTCTAACGAGAGTAGAAGCACTCCATAACTAAGTGATTCACTACGAAGAAGAAAAATAAGATGAAACACAATAGACCCTAATGGTGGGGGACCTAGGTAAAGCCTAAGTCTAACCCTTTGCTTTTCTTCCTGAATGTTTCCCATTCTCAACTCTAGAGGTTAGGATTAATTCTTCTTTGAATCCTTAGATATGGGTTTTTATAATTTTTTATTCATAATATATTTTTTTTTATTTTGATTTCGTATTTGTATAAACATGATTTTTGGTTTTTGATTGTATAGTTATGGGTTATCAAATCCGATCATACAGAGAAAGAATAGGGTTTGCTCCTTTTATGTTTTATTTTGATTTTGCATACGTATCTTCCTCTGTAGCGAATCAATCTCATTACATGTTATACTACCTTTATACCTTAGTGGGTAACTAACAGATTTCCGAAGGTTTGTTGATCAATTTCCATATCTAATGATTTCTTGATTGTCTTATCGTATGCGAATCTAAAGCATTGGTGTTACATGTTCTTACATTCTATTTCGATGCAGATTTTGATTCGCATACTGAACTCAATCAAATTTCCGACCCTCTTTTCTGATTATACGCATCAAAAAATTTTTTTTTTTATCATAAGTGGAAAGTGTAATTGAGACTTAGCTCAGTGATGCGAAAAGAAGGATTGCAGACATCCAACAGATCTTATGTCATACTTCACCATAGAGACTCCTAATGCAGCATCCAACAGATCTTATGTCATACTTCACCATAGAGACTCCTAATGCAGGTCACTCTTTCACACACCATATTCCCTTCATTAAAATTAACAGATTTTAAGGTTTTCAATCTTTTCACTTTGCGTATGCATGTGATTAGGAAATAAATTAAGGTGAAGCACCTGCAAATCTGTTTCAATATGTTTTAAACGTTCTTGGACCACTGAACATATTACGACAGCAGGTAAAGGACTTCTACAGAAGAAAACATAAAGACTGTACCTAATTTTTATACCCTCATGTCCAAGTGATAAAACATATAACTACAAGATAAAAATGAGTTTGTTCATGAGTTTGTTCATACTAAAAGAGTTAGGAAATACTAGATTTGTACTAATGTAGCTATGTGTTTACTAAAACTATCTTTCGTAAATTCTTATGTTAAAATTAATTTCCCTCAGTATTTTGATGTGCCAGGTATGAATTCTTGGACTAAATTGTTTTTTGGAGCTTGGTTTTTTTTTTTTTAAACTTCCTTGACTTGGTGCTCACTGATTATTTGGGATGAAACATGCATGGGTATAAGTTAAATTGCGAATTAATATTCATAATTAAATTGTAGATCGTACAAGGCTTTTCTTCATATGTAACTTTCATTTCTATTATTTTTAGGTGTGCACAGGTGGAAACGAATCCATAACCAAAAATAGAAGTACCCCAGATGATGTATAAGTGAGCCAATCTTAGCGACCTCATAACAAAAATCTATCCAGGTATAGAGGGATATAACATTCCTACGTAGAATTCTTTGACAGTGAGAACTATCCTTTCGTCGAGGAATGAGGACATCGCTGCAAAAATGATGTAAATCTAAAGATGTACCGAGGATCCCATCGCTCTTACATAGTCGCAGTCGCAGATAAGGTGGCCTAGAATTTGGAGAATGGATCGACGGGGAATATGAGATGAAAGGTTAAATGCATTGAATCCAATGGATTTGCCACCATTTAACTTGCAAGTAAAGGTGAGATTTCCAGTTTTGATGCCACGCAATATAGCAACACGTGATGGACTCTGTGGAGGAAATTTAAATGATGCAATAATACCGGCGACAAACAGGGACAATTGCAGTTCTCATCCCAAGAATATCACTCACAAAAATGATCTCAATGACAATACACAAGTCACAGGCGCAATCAGTGAAATTCGTCGGAGTAAATTTGAGAACTCCGTACTTCATCCATAGAAAACCAGATGTGGCACTCCAAAGATGCACAACATCCAGAAAACAATTGAAGCAACAATACGGATAATATGGTTCATTTTCAGAAATACTTTCGTAGTATACTATTAATTGTTCAGAATCTTTAGAAGTTTAGTTGATTTTGTATCTGCATTTTGTGGTACTCTGAATTACTATGCACCTTTTGAATATTTTTTTTGGGATATTTAATCATTTTTTTCTTTTTTTATTTGATTGTTAAGCTTATCATTTAATTGTTTCCTTAGTGTGTTTGCTTTCTTTCCTTCCGGTTACTAACATAAAGAAAATGCGTATCTTAACAGTAATATCCTTCCCGTTACTAACATAAACAAAATGCATATCTTAACGTAGGGAGATGAAAAGAGACAAGACCACAACTTCAATAGGAATGAGTGTTTGGTTGGGTACTGAATTGAGGGTTAAATGATGACTTAGTTTATTCTTCCAGATGGAGACGACATCATTTACTTTTGAGTTAGGTAGTTTAAGTTGAATCTAAATGAAGACGTGTTCTCATGGAAAAGTGGAGTTGATAAATAAAGTCAAGAGAAAACCAGGTTATTAATCTTGATCTATTGTTATTTCTATAAGTTGCACTTATATTGCATGAAACTATATTGGATGCGTAGGAGTCTAGCCATCAGTGCAAGCTATTTTTGATGAAATTGAAGTCTTTTTGAAAGACATTTCAGGTAAAGTTAATTTGTTATCACTGAGCGAGGCGAAGCCGAGCTTTACCGAATCAAATCGGGACTGGGGCGAGGTAAAGCCGAGCTTTACCAAAACAAATCATAATGGGGCGAGGTGAAGCCGAGCTTTACCAAATCAAATTGGGACTGGGCGAGACGAAGCCGAGCTTTACCGAATCAAATTGGGAGGGGAGAGGTGAAGCGCCGAGCTTTACCAAATAAAAAAATAAAGAAAGAGGCAGTGATGAAAGAGGCAATGATGAATTGAATTGGTGGACCAAATTTGAGAAGCTGCCCACGGGCACAAAATCTAATACCCATTGACAATAGTACTCTCTTTTAGTCCTATAAAAACCATCGGAAAGTTGGATCTTAATTTCGATACATAGTTTTAATTCTTTCTCTGAACAATGATGAATTCTTTCTTTGCAGATCCGGCCACACTTTTCACAAGTTCATGTCCAGGAAAGTAATGTCCACATGCGTAGGTCCACTATAACATCTACTTTCAATTAATTATTTGTAGGTTATAGCCACGCATCACTAATGAAGTCGAGCTCTGTCTCGGGCATGACCAACTTGGCACTGAACTCCTTAATTCATCGGTCAAGGAGTTCAGTTATCATCGGTTTGGATATTCCATTTTCCGGGTATCTAATATCACGTTGGAGAGTTTCCAAGTGCAACAATTCATCTATTGTTCTTTGTTCGTGTTACTTCAAGATAAACTTATCGAAAATCTGGATACGAACTGGTGTTTATCGGTAGGCTTATTTTGATGGGTATTTCAGTTGTTATTACAGGTGCTATACATCTCTCAACAGATGGTAAGTATTGAACTCAATTTGAGCTTTGGGTTTTTTCTTGATTTTTACTGACGGAAGTGAGAGTTCATAATCACTCGCTGCAGGGACTTTTTTTACTCTCTCCTTTTCTCTCCTTTCTCGATTTGGTCTCTTTTCAGGCCAAATCACGCACATATACATCCAGCATAGTTCATCCGCAACAGTGGTCGCCAAGGAAGTCACATTGGCAAAGAATGATGCTGCGACTAACATGGAAAGAATGCAAAAACCAATCCATTGCTTTCACTTGAGGTCTTATTTTTGTCTCGTTATTTTCCCTTCACCATAACCATTTGAAGAATTTGTATACGTTTTATTAGTATTAAAGAGAAACGAACATTGGAAAGGTCTATTATATACGTGTTTTTATAAAGAAAATATAGATGCAAGAAACATTAGTGGAGATCCTACTAATATATATACATCTATGATCATTTTTTTTTAATCGGCAAACTTATGAGTTGTATTAATGGACTGCCAGTCCAGCAGTAATAAAGAGCATCTCAAAGAACATAGACCGCAGAAAAGACTACAAGACGACGCAAACAGGACCCTCTCAAACAACCCAGAGCTTTAAAACCTAAGAAACAAAGCTAGATTACAAAGAAATTGTCCCCATGCACTTGCCATTATATAGACTAACCCCACTTATTCCACTGAGTGTCTCTTCTGAGATAAGTCACTTAGCTTTCTAAAGAGTACGGAAATCATTAAAATCTTTTTTAGAATTTATCTTTCCTCCTCCCTCCCTTTCCTAGGTTTACCAAATGTACTGATTTGTGGGGCGTGTGGGGCGGATAGTTCGTGCTTCATCCTCATCATCTGAATGATAGAACCCGTACTTCCGGCCCTCAATCTTATACTCTTCTATTGCTCTTTCCGTTTTGCAATCCACCTCTGACAAACCGTTTTCCAAGCCACGAACCAGGTTTTCAAAGAAATCCTTGGTCGCATTAGTGAATACAATTAGCTTCACACGGAAAACATTGAAATCTTTTAATGGACTTACCCCATAGAGGTACGGTTGTAATTCCTTTTCCGCACATTCATGAAGTCTTTCTAATCCATGCTCAGCCTCACCTTGCAGGAACTCAAACAACCGTTTCTTGGTCTTCTCATATTCGGGCAAGTAATATCCATATGCATAGGTCCATTTTAAAACACGTCTACATTCGATGATCTGTTTACAGGAATCTGCAATGAACTCAAGACTTGACTTAGTCTCAGAACCCATGCTACTAAGTTTTTCAATATGCACCGATTGCACTTTCTTCAAGTCTTCAATTGCTTTGGCTCTTGATGAATGGTTGCCTGCCCATCTTTCGTAGTAATGAGTATATTTCGCTATAGATTCTTTAGCCATTTTTCTTCTTTTACCCACATCGGTGTTTTCATCATCTTGATCATCATAACCATTACAAGCATAATGATCTGCTGATGATTTAAGACATATCCAGCAAAAGCGAAGTCTGCACATTGAGCAAGTCATACTGTTACAGCCTTGATTCTTCTCAATCGGCCGTTTGCAATTTGGACAAGGCTTGGAATGAGCCAATATCCACGTTACGTTTTCACCCTCGTTAGTATTCTTGATATGCCACCTTTTCACTGTGCTGCATTCAACAGGATGATGAGCTTCCTCAGTACAATTCCAGCAAAAGCTATGGGTACATTCACAATTAACATCACAGTTTTCACTATCAAACTTAAATTCAGCATTATGCTCAAACTGAATGGCCGAACCACATCCCGGACCTGGACACCACTTCCGCTTGCTACTTCTATTATCTTCAATGTAAGATCTAAGAAGGTAACCAGAATATTTCTTCTTACCTTCTTCACAAACCAACTTATACACCATGTCCTTGACAAACAGCAGCATTACAAGGTGGATCTGGGCAACGCAACCTCAAACAACTGGGTCCATCATTAACTGATGTGTTAACGTATCCTTTCCAACATGATTCACAAAAGAGATGACCGCAACCAGCGGAAACATCATACATCTCATCGTGATTATAGTCATCAAAGCATATCCCACAAGCAGCCTTTGCTTTCTTGTTCTGTGTGTGTACATATTTCATCATCAAACACGTGTATGTAGGAAGACACGTGGAGAGCATGCGGACCAAGTCATCAAAACATGATGATACACGCCCACAGCCAAGAAGCCCATCCCGTCGACGTCGGATCTTTGCCCGAACAAATCCAAGGGCAGAGGTTAAAAGATGTACCAAAAGCACGGTATACTGCGGAGCACCAAATAACTCCCGAAGAGTCACTTTATCTCATCCCCAAAAGAAGCCAAGATCAACGGTGAAGAGAAGGTTGACTGACATGGATGTGACAAGGGCAGAAGACACTTGTCTGACACGAGCATGCGTCTCAACTACCCGCATTAAACACTCTGAGCAGTGTACGTGTTGATCAACCCGTGGAACGAACGAGGATGACTCTGCGTGATCAAGCAATGAACGAACGAGTTGTCATTCATGGATGAATATTCTGGCTACAACTAAATAGCCCTGGCAGAAGAAGATCAACTACACACAGCATTTTACACCCCACATGGCCTTTATTGCTACACTAGAATGCCCTTTGGACTTCGAAACGCAGGGGAAACATACCAAAGAATGGTCGATGCTATCTTCAGGCCATGGATTGGTAGTACCTTAGAAGTATACGTTGATGACATGCTCGTCAACAGTAAGCTGCGCAAAGATCACCACCGGGATCTGAGAAATATCTTCGAAGCAATGAGGAAACATCACATGAAAGTAAATCCAGAGAAATGCACTTTCGGTGTCACCTCAGGGAAATTCCTCGGATATCTGGTAACAAAAAGAGGCATTGAGGTAGACCCAGCGAAGATTCAGGCCATAGTAGAAATGCCATCCCCGAAGAATTTAAAAGAAGTGCAGAAGCTCAATGAGTCCATAGCAGCCTTGGGCAGATTTATTGCCCGATCCTCGGACAAATGCAAACATTTTTTCAATATTCTCAAAAAAGGGAGTAAGTTTGAATGGACCGCAGAATGCGAAGAAGCCTTCCAAAAAATCAAAGAACACCTGGCTTCAATTACAATCCTACAGAAGCCTGATCCTGATGAGGTTAGCGCAGTGTTGGTCAAAACCAATACGAAGATAGAACAACCTATCTATTATGTCAGTAAGACCCTCAATTCTGCGGAAAGGAACTACACGAAGATCGAACAACTTATCCTGGCATTGGTATGGGCTACTCAAAAGCTGAGAACCTATTTCCTAACTCACTTCATCCGCGTCCCATGCAAAGCACCACCGGAAGCAGTCCTCAAAAGCGCGGGAAAAGTAGGCAGAATAGCCAAGTGGAACACCCACCTGGACCAATTCAACATCATTCATGAAATTCAACATTCCCAAAAATCCCAAGTTTTGGCGGATTTCTTTGCATACCTCCCCCTGGACAAAGACGAAGAGATTAAGGGAATACCAGAAGCCGAGGAAGAAAGCAAGGATCCAATGGATATCCTCGAACCTGCGAGTCAAAGACAATGGGAAGTCTTCGTCGATGGTTCCAAAAATAAAGAAGGAGCAGGAATAGGCATTGTCATCACCACCCCAACTGGAGAAAGGATCGTACAGGCACTCAGGTTAGAGTTCAAAGAGCATACTAACAACATCGTCGAATACGAGGCAGTCGTACACGCCCTCCGCTTAATAATAGAGATGGGGTTAACCGATGTAAGACTGACAAGTGATTCGCAGTTTGTCATACGACAAATAGGGATCGAGTACAATGTGTGCGACGACACCCTCTCAGCTTACATGGCCTTGGTCCAAACATTGGCATCACAAATTCCGAACATCAAGTTCCGGCACTTATGCAGAAGGGATCTCAGGCACGAGGATGCCCTAGCATATATATCATCCATGCTGAAGGACAAAAGCATCGAGGCTATTAAAATAACAAGGGTATACGAGCCTTCAATTGCATCGCAATTCTCCTTTGCTACCAATCAAAATACAATGGAAGAAAATATCGAAGGCCAGGTAGGAGAAGACATCCATAACGATTTTGATGAAGAAGATATCCTGTCAAGAGCAAATCAAGACGAAGATTTCATCAACGAAGATGATTGGAGAAGGGTGATCCATGTGTTTCTCGAAGAGGGAACCTTACCCGCGGATCATAAACAAGCCAGGAAAATACTCTCCAAAGTAGGAAGATATGATCTTCAGGATGGGGTCCTGTACAAGAAATCCTTCCTCGGACCGTTACTACGTTGCTTGTCCAGAAAAGAGGGGCATCGAATTCTAAACGACATCCATTATGGTGACGCAGGGAATCATAGCGACATGATATCACTAGCCGATAAAGCAAAAGTGCAAGGATATTAATGGCCCACAATGATACATGATGCCGCAAGAATGTCCCGACGATGTGAAGAATGTCAGCGTTTCGCCAAAAAGATACACGCGCCAACAACAACATTAAATTATGTAGATAGCCCGTGGCCATTTTCAAAATGGGGCATAGATATCGTAGGGCCTTTCATCGAAGGATCAGGGAAAAAACGATTTTTGATAGTAGCCACGGACTACTTCAGTAAATGGGTGGAATCTAAATCCTTAGACAGGATCAGAGACGTGGATGTGTTTACTTTCATATTCCAGAACATCATTTACAGGTTCGGCATACCAGCGGAAATCGTGTCCGATAATGGTAAGAAATTACAGGGGAAAAATATAGACATGCTCTTCGATACTTTTAAAATAAGGAAGAACAAATCCACCCCCATATACCCTCAAAGCAACGAACAAGCGGAAGCCACTAACAAGACCCTCGCCCTTATCCTCAAAAAATAATTGGACGAACATAAGGGGCTATGGTGTGAACAGCTTCACAATGTGTTATGGGCATACAGGAAAACACGAAGATCTGCCACTGGGGAATCCCCGTTTCTCCTCACTTATGGAGCTGAAACAGTCATCCCAACAGAGATCCTCATGCCAACCACAAAGACCGAAGCATGGGAGAAAAATCTCACGACAGACATGATGTTAGAGAGATTGGACGACCTGGAAGGAAGAAGGGAAGCAACATTACAGAACATGGAAAATTATCAACGAAGACTAGCAAGGGAGTAAAACAAAAAGGTAAAGCTTCGAAATTCTTTACAGGGGAAGTATGTGCTAAGAACAATCCCACAGTATCAACGAGAAAAGAAATGGGGAAAGTTAGCACCTACATGGGGAGGACCTTTTATAATACACGACATTGCGGGAAACTGTTCCTACTATCTTCGCAATCTGAAAGGCAAGGTCCTCCGGCATCCTTGGAATGCTAAGTGGCTCAAACCGTACTACATATAGGAGCAACACAGCTTTGCATCTGCGTGAAGAATACCAGAAGAAGAAGGCAGCGTAACCGCTTTACATGTTTCTATCTCTGGACGAGGAGTAGCAGGCCTCAACCTATCAATCAAACAAGCTTTTTGAAACCTTCAAGTAAAAAAAACTTATCAACAATATTGGGGAAAGTAGTTAATCTACAATCTCTCAGGGCTCCCCCATCAGTGTCCATGAGTGTAAGACCAGGGGAAGACACCCAGCAGAAAGAGATACCCAACCAATCTTAAGGAAACGGGTCGACGGAATGGGTGTATGTAAATATTTTAACCCATATCCTAGAATGATTTCCTCGGCCCCCACCGTCTGGGAATCCTCTGGCCCTGGGTTCGCCAGCGGGGTGACAGGTCTCAAGACGATCACGAAGGTACCTCCCTTCGGTGTCGCACCCAAACACTTAAAACATTCTTCTTTTGTTTTTAATGTCCTTCCTCACAATGCTTAAAATAAAAAACAAACTGATACTGCAGGTATATCAAAAGAATGATCCATTTCATAAGGGTTGGTTACAAGGAGGAGAAAGGCCAATTCAAAGAAAAAAAGACATCAAAAACATTTTCTTTACAAAATATTAGCAAAATATAACTGAAGGCCAATGCCGTGGTTTCTACTTGGAATATGCCGTCCCATCAGCAGGGTTGTTCCGAAGAGTTGAAGGGACGCTCCCACCAGAAGAGGGTCCCGAGGAGCCAGGTATAGGACGACGCGGATAGCTCTTGACGAGGCCATGCTCGGTCTTAAGGCCAAGCTCAATCTTCTCCAGCATCTTGTTTGTCTCCTCCGCCAATTGACACCGAGCCTTATGCATAATAACTGTCGTTCGCTGGTGGGCTTGAGATAACAACGAGGATAGACGATTCACTTCTTTAGAAGCAGCATCAACGACCTCCTCGTGGGATGCCGCCAGACTCTTAAAATAATTAGTCTGTCCTTCCTGCTGCGCTAAGAATGATTGAGCCTTTCCAAATTTTTCACTGGCAGAGCGGAGTTTTCCCTCGATCTCTGAAAAAGACAATACAAGGGAGTTAGCACAAAAAAGACACAATCACACTCGACGAAATGAGGTTATACCTTCGACACGAGCCGAATCCTCTTCATACTCATTAACAACCACGTCTCGCGCTTCATCAAGATAGTCATATTCCTCGGATAATTTATTATAATCTAGTTGAAGGTTGGTGAGAGTAAATTGACTTTCATCTAATTCTACCTGCCTCATCGAATCCATGTGACGAAGGTGGTTGACTTCGTTGTTTATCTCTGTTACCCCTTTGCTAAGTCTATACATACATACTTCGAGATTTCTCTCAGACTCAGCCTGGCGGGCTATTTCAGCGCGAGACGCAGCAAGGGCTTTGCTGAGAGCCCCAACCTCGGCTCTGGCATCGTCCCTTTCTCTGGTAAGACACAACATACTCTCCTTAATTCCCGGAAAAGGAAGGGAGCGAGCCTTTCGTAATTCCTCTTCCAGAAGATGTATTCTAGCCTCTAACAACGAAGTACGCTCACGGGATTCCCGCAGATTCTCACGTGTCCACAGCAGCGTACCATTGAATAAAATACGGTCATGGTTATACAGATTCTGCATATCAACCATCTGAACATGCCTTGCGCGCCATCCCTCAGCCCGAGCGTCCCACTTTTTGGCTTCGCTCTTAATTTTTTCGACCAACTCTTTGATACGAGATTTTTGCCGTGCCCTTTCATTCCGAAGCCATATCAGCTCGGGGACTCCACCCACTGAAGATAGGGTGGGGAGACTCAGACAGAACAACAAAGTAGTAGAAAGGAATTACGAGGGATAAAAATGGAGAGAACTAAACCTGTGAAAGCTGAAACTTTTCCGCGAGTTTGCTCTAACTCAGCGCGAACGGTGGCAAGCTCTGAACGAAGACCAGCCTCCGCTTCACCCAGCCTTTTTTCTCTTTAAGGCTATCTTCAGTTCTTCTATCTCCACCTCAGCCGCAGATAATGTTTCCCTGTGACGAAGCTTAGCCTCCAGCTTCAAAGATTTCGCTTTAAAGAATTGATACAACACATGGTTACAATGCTCACTCCTCATCATCTACACATCAAACGGCAAACATTATTACACCGAAGGATTCGAGTGTCACGAAGAGATATGTACGAGGACTTACCTCCAAGACACGCTGCTGGGGAAAACCATATTGGTACCCATCGGCTATGGCCATCATTTCAGCAACAGAAAAGATGGAGGGTCCGCTACGAGGGTAGCCTCTGGAACACTCAAGCTTTTCCCCCACATCTCGGCAACACGCGCCTCGGAAGATAGCTCCATCATCCGACGAGTATAAGCATCAGAATTTCTCGCCAGCAACCACCGGGCAGGATAGGGAACAAACAACAGACTCTTTTTGTTGATCCAATCCATTATAGCATCCTCACCCTCAAACATCAGCGAGTGAGGGAAATCCTCGGAAGGTGATTCAACCACAGACTTCTCCTTTGCTGTCATCTCCCCATCAACACAAGTCTCAGCACCACCACGCGCAATAGGATCATCAGCGCCCCCACTCTGAACAACATCATTTTCCTTACCAAAATCCCCGAGCACGTCTCAATTATCATTGGGGGAAAGTAAAGAAAAATCTTCGGGAAAACCGAGGGCATCATCAAAGAGTTCCCTTGCGGAATATACCCTGTCAAAGGAGAACCCTTGAAAAATGGTGGGAAGAGTTTCCGCAGCCTCACCTCCTCCGATAAATTCCGGATCACCAGGGTTATCACCAGCAGGAGCAGACATTTCCGCGGAAACACCTCCCTCGGCCACCGCGACATTATTTTCCCCATCAATACCATCACAACCCGCACCAACCTCTTCCTCGACAACAGGAAGGGAAGTATCAGTGAGTTCTTCCCCATCAGACATTTCCACATCCTCGGCAAACTCTTCGTTCACCGGACTGGTAACTTCTCCATGAACCTCAGCCTCACCCGTCACAATGGTAGAAGACTGCTTGGGCCCAATCTTTTTCTTTTTCGACACCTGCAAACCAATACACGTCCCACAAAAAGAGTTAGCTCCTCGTACACAGTTTGATTTTTGGTGGACCCAGGAAAGCGTATAAAATTGAAGCGAAATGAAACGCGGGCCTACAGTAATACCGCAAGTGCACGGTCGTCGGTTGTAGCTCGTGCAAGTACGGGTCGATCCACAGAGACTGGGGGTGTTTTGTAGTGTTTAGCTATTTTGGGCTCTAATTTGCTATTGGGCTTTGGTAACTTCTAGGCACAGTGGGCTTGGCTTTGGTTTTGGAATGGTCTTGGATTCAGTTGGCTTTGTGAATTACTTTGGGCCTTTGAGTTCTTTGGGAATGAACTGGGCCTTTGGCTTTTGAACCTTAAGAGTGAACTGGGTTTAGTTGGCTGGGCCTTAGGCTTGAACAGAAGAACAGTGGGCTTTTGTAATGACTGGACTGGGCTTGTGCTGTGAGCCAAGCTCAGTTGCAGCAGCAGCAGTGGCTGTAGCACATGGCAAGAGAAGTGGAGTGGCAGCAACAGCTGCAGAAACTCAGATGCAGGAGGCAGCAGCAAGGGAGAACTGGCAGCACCAGGTAGCAGGCCTAGGAGCACCAACAGATAGCAGTAGGGCAAGGGAAATAAGAAGATGGTAGGGGAGGTGGAGAAAACAAAATGTAGCAGTGGCACTAGGCCAAGGTGGAAGCAAGTGAACAAGTGGAAACAAGTAAGAAAAAGAATGAACTAACAAAGTAACAGTGAACAGCAAGCGATAAGAAAGGCACAAAACAGCAAACAACAATGGAGATAAACAGTGAAGTAAAGACAATAAAATGACAGTGTAATAAACCAAGGCCTAAGCCAAGGGCAATGGCAGTGAGCAAATAAGAATAACAGAACAGAGAAACAACACAAATGGGTTATGAATCCACCCTGTGACCTAGCCAGATAGTATAGTTCTAGGTTGAATCCTTAATGGAACTAAGTGACAGTTAAGGCCAAATTAAGATCCTAAGTATACAAAAAGGGAATAGCAAGATAAACAGCTTGCTCAACTGATGTGCTCCTAGTATTGACTGTCTTTTGACAGTACAATCAATCACAAGCACTAGTGAGCACTGAATTCTCCCATTGCTCAATCAAATCAGTGCACTAAGGATTCTAACCTAACATTCCACTACCTAACAATCCACTAAAGCTTAATCTGAGCCTCAGCTAATGATAACATGAGAGAACAGATGGAAAAACACAAAAACATCACATTAACAACAACAACAGGATATTAAAACAGGGAACATTACACAAAAACAGGGAACATCACATTAACAACAGGGAACATTACACAAAACAGAACATGAATATATGCAGAACATCAAAGTTCTGGACACTGGCTATTCCAGCATAACCTTTACATCACACCCACAGTCCCCTTTTTATACCCAGACACCCAATTTGGGTTTTCCCCCAAATTACAGAATTAGGGTTCTTCCCCAAAAATATCCAAAATCAAACAGTACATAATTAGGGTTTCTCACCTAATTCACTTAATTCAACCATACCCCTATCATCTCTGTTCTTCTCCATGTTTTAATTTTCAATTGAAAATTGGGGACAATTTCCCAAATACCTAATTTGGCAGAGAAATTAGGGTTTCAGATTTTACCTTCTTTGATGCGATTTCTCTTCAATTAGCATCGACCCATGTCTTCTCTGCTTCCCTTGCGTAATTCCCATGCTTCAATTTCATCTCTAGGTCACCTACTTCATCAACCTCTCACGCTTAGGGTTTCAGGGAAGAAACGTGAGAGATTGAGGGAATATGGGGCTAGATAGTTAGGGGGCGATGATGGGTTGGTAGTTTAGGGATGGTGTGAGACAGGTAGAGGTGGTGATGGAGTCAGAGCAGGTGGAGAAGGTGGTGGTGGCTATGCAACAGTCGGGGTAGGGGAGAAAGAGGGAGAAGAAGAAAGAGAAGAGAATGGTCGATGTTTTTAGGTTAATAGGTATAGGTTGCTAGTGTGTGAGGCGGGATATCAAATTTCGATGTTGGCGAATCTGAGTCACTGGATGCGAAGCTGGTAGGTGAATCGGATGGCTACCCCTGAAGAGGATGGTAGCGACCGTCGGATGCTTTGATACAACAAAGTCAACGACGAAGATCGAGGTTAGGTGTTGTAGTGTTAAGCGGAAGTATCGATATTTGATGCACAGGCAAAGAAGCGACCGTAGGATCTAAATGTGATCTAATCTGAAGGATTGGAATTTAGGCACTATGGTGTTTTGCAGGGACTTCAGATTTTGATGAACGATGAAGAAGCGACCATTGGATGATGAGATGGATCCGATCTAACGGCCGAGAATGGAGGCGGGTATGGATATAGAAAATGGGTTTGGGTAAGGGTTTTGGGCCTTGGGTATGCCAAGCCCATATCTTCTTTAAGAACAATTCTTTCTTCTTGAGCCCATTCCTAGCTTTTTGGTCTTGTGCGCACCATTCTTTGCGGCTTCCTTGCGTAATTTCTTCCGGCTTTTCACTACTCTTCAGCTCTTTTCTGCTCCGCAAGTCATCCAGACTTTATTTATTACCTAAAAATGCAAAATTAAGTAAGAAAAATATTTATTCTTGAAAACAATGAAAATACAGAATATGGGATATAATGTAGAATTACTGCACAAAAGATGAGTTAAATGCCAACAAAAAGGGATAAATATATACAATATTAGGCACTCATCAAATACCCCCAAACCTGAATTTTACTTGTCCTCAAGTAAAACAAAACTAAGGAAATCCTAACTATACCACTGTCGCTGGTCTCTCGAATGCATTTAGCGTATGCACTAAGCCTTTTAAACCACTAAGTGTCCCTAGTGGACGAGTTGAAGTCTCGTGAAGGTTTGCTTAGAACGTACCTACAAAGTTCTAGTCAAAATATAAGCTCAGATTCCATCAAATGTGACATGTGCAAGTCAGTTAAGCTCACAGCAAAATGGAGATGTCAATCTAGCTATCGAAGGCACAATCCTAGCACTGATAACAAATAAAGACATTTGATAAGAGTGTAAAGTGTATCTACACATGTGTAAAGAAAGATATGAAGTTATGACTACTAATCACCAAGAGATAGTTTCTCAGGCTAAGAACCAAGGTCGAAATCTAGCTAGATGTCCGGACTTTACGAGAATTGTGAATGAGTTGGAGGTATTTCACAATTACTCGCGTTGTACATCAATGGCATACACCCTTCCTTGCTTATTACAATAAAACACAAAAGATGACTCTTTACATGACTCTTATTTACATTGACTACTCTCTTTTTATTTTTGGAACAAGAGATGATGGAATTGATAAATACTTGATTTTTTTTTTTTTTGTATTTTTCTGATTTTTTTTTTTTTCTGAATATATACATCGTTTTTCTTTCTTTTTTTTTTTTTTTTTAAGAAGGAAACACTTTTGATACATATACAAAAGGAAACAAAAGATTACATGACACTTTGCAAGAGGTAGCCCTTTTTGATGCACCCAGTTAAATTCGATGGTTGTCTTTCTTAATGTAACCTCCACCTTCTATCCCAACCAACCAAAGAACAAGCTAGTCAAGTTTCGTTCAGTATTCTAAAGTGATTGGCAATCGTAACTTCCTATCAAACACCTTGAAGATCGAGGCCATACATGTATTGGTAGATCGTGCGCGTGCAAATTTCTTATCACTATGTGAATTGTGCTATAATCAGGGTGCCTAAATATCTAGACTAAGACTCCTAATAATTACATATTTGCACAAGAGTCAACATTTCAAGGTAAATGAGCTCCATTTTTATGATTTTTTAATTTTTTATTTTGATTTTTCAATTTTTTTGGAATTTTTCAATTTTTTCAAAAAAAAAGAAGAAGGAGTTCGTTTTTAATTATGGCAAATTATCAAAGTATCTACTTTTCACCCCCAAACCTAAACTAAACATTGTCCTCAATGTTTCAAAATATAAACAAAATTATAATACAACATATGAAGAGGATCATGTTGAGTAGAGAGAAAGGAAAGAGAATACCCGATTTCGGCGAAAGCAAGATTAGACTCCGTTATTCAAGGAAAAAAAATTCAACATATTTCAGCCGAGATCATATTGGATTAGCAAAATATATACAAAAGGAACAAAAAGGTTTTTAAGAAATTTTATCTACTGGATTATATACAAAAATTCACCATACACTAACAATCTAAAGAGTTGAGGATGAACCCAAAAGACAAAGTGTAAAGGTTTCAACAGCTTCACACAATAATAATATGGTAGGCATGCGAGTGAAGCTGTGAAACAAAATGAGCTACCCCCAAACCTGGATTTTTCAACGGATAAAATTTTGGAAACAAAATCTCGCAGTTGTGGGGGTTCATCATGCACAAGGTCTAGCTCAAAGTGAACTGTGCTAGGGATGGGCAAACATGCTAATTCCAACTGTGGTTCCTCAAATGTATTATACTTAGAAGCGAAATAGTCCAAAAGGACTTGGGAAGCATACAGTTCCAATCCTAGATTAGGAATTTTTCAGAAAAACCGGTTTGACAATATGGGTACAAACCAAATCTAGGTTGGGTGGAAGGCCATCAGATTGTGACTTATATAGGAAGATAGGCACATCATTACTAATCACATCAACATCTCCTAAGTCTTCTACACGTGTCACAACATGCTCACAATCATCAAACAAATTGGCACGATCACAATCAGAGTCATCAACATCATCAACAAATTTATTCTCATGCATCGGCAAATCAGGAGAAATATCACAATGTGACCTAGGTAGAGAATCAGACACATCAAATATATTTTCATGCATATTAGCATTAGTGTCTACAGAAGATTCAACTATTCCTATGTCATGCTCATCTTCACAGAATAATTGTACGAATCCCATGTCAATATCAAAATCATATGAATTACAATGAGTATTAGAAAAAACAACATTCATGAAGGTCGAGGGCGAGAAGCCATATGTTATTGAGCCAACAGGTTCCACAATATTTTCATGTTCTTCTAACATATCATCATAATCATCATAATCATCATCATGGTAGCATGCATATTGGTCCTCATTAACAGTGGTGGTGTCATTAGTCGATTCATGTTCCTCTAAATTAGGTTCATATTCAACATTATTTACATGAATGGGACTAAACACTTCATTAGGGACAACATACATTTCCTCATGAATTTCCTCCTTTTGTAGGTGAAGCAACATCTGATCTAAATATGCATGAATTCGTGATGTAGATCTATCATAGTCTTGCTTACAGAGTCTTAAAGCTTCTGTGGTGGAGTCTAAATTCATGGGAGTACAAAATTCTTCATGTTCAAATTGTGGTGAATGGTACATGTGTGCATGGTCATTAGGGTTTACAAAATATTGATCGCAACCCTCAAAGGATTGATTATGGTCCCAATGACTACCATTCTCACAATTTATGGGCATTTCATACCTTGAATTTTCTCTACATTGCCTAAAATTATGCAAAATATGACAATTCTCAACAGGGTGGTCTAGACTACCACATGCGGGACATGCATAGATTTCAGGTTGCCTAAGAAAATTAGATGTGACAGATTCCTCATGTGATTGCATTTCTAAAGCTGTGATTCGAGCTTCTATTTGATCCATAAGTGATGATTGTGTGAGTGAGGCACTAGCAAAATGTTCATTTTCATGTTGCGATGAATGATGCATGTATGAATAGTCATTAGGGTTCATGTATTGAGGCTCAGGACTTTGAAAATGTCCATTATAATTCCTATAACTATTGACATCATGGAATGGGGGAGGATCACAATGTGAATTTGGCCCGTAAGCAAGTTCTCTAAGTGTTTTGTTTCCATTCCCCGAAGCAGGCCAAAATCTAGACATGATTGGCTCAAAAGCTAAGTAACTATGTACAAAGTTCAGAATTTGGTTTTTAAAGGGTTTGGATTTTTGGGAAAAATTTGGTTTTGGTGGGAGACATTTTTTTTGGTTTTTTAAAATTTTGGGAGCAAGTTTGGTTTTAATGGGTTAAAGAAGAAAAAATTTGGTTGTTAAAATGGGAGCAAGAAAAATTTGGTTTTTGAATGGGAGAAAAGTAAATTTTTTTTTTTTTTTAAAAGAAAATAAAATTTGGTTTTTGAATGGGAGCAAGCCCACTGTTGGTTTTGTGTTTGCTTTGGCTCAGCTGGATTGAAAACGTTTGGTGAAACTGAGTCCAAAATCTCGGCCTAGAATTTGGGTACTCGGCCCACTAACGAGTTAACCTAGCGTGATCGGTTACAAGCTCAGCTGGGTTTAAAAACCCAGAATACAAAATACAAGTCCAAATTAAACAAGCTCACAAAAATTAAACAAACAAGCCCACAAAAATTAATTACAAACCCAACAGAAAATAAAAAGCCCAAAAATTGGCTTTAATATTACAAGCCCACAATTAAAAATGGAAGCCCACAGGTTGGGTTCTCTTACATGGGTTACCTTTTTAATTAGCACAGCCCAGCTGCTCTGAGATTGTTGCAAAAACCCAGTTGGGCTTTGGTTCTTTTCCTTGGTGGCGTCCCAGCAGAGGAAAAACAGGTTCAGAACAGCAGGTCCAACAGCAAATGAAGTGAAGCAGATGCAGATGCAAATGCTATGCAGTGAAATGCAAAAATAGCTAATAAAACTACAAGAAAAACACAGCACCAATCCCCGGCAGCGGCGCCAAAAACTTGGTGGACCCGGGAAAGCGCGTTTCATTTCGCTTCAATTTTATACGCTTTCCCGGGTCCAAATTAAACAAGCTCACAAAAATTAAATACAAGCCCACAAATTAAACAAACAAGCCCACAAAAATTAATTACAAACCCAACAGAAAATAAAAAGCCCAAAAATTGGCTTTAATATTACAAGCCCACAATTAAAAATGGAAGCCCACAGGTTGGGTTCTCTTAAATGGGTTACCTTTTTAGCACAGCCCAGCTGCTCTGAGATTGTTGCAAAAACCAAGTTGGGCTTTGGTTCTTTTCCTTGGTGGCGTCCCAGCAGAGGAAAAACAGGTTCAGAACAGCAGGTCCAACAGCAAATGAAGTGAAGCAGATGCAGATGCAAATGCTATGCAGTGAAATGCAAAAATAGCTAATAAAACTACAAGAAAAACACAGCACCAATCCCCGACAACGGCGCCAAAAACTTGGTGGACCCGGGAAAGCGTATAAAATTGAAGCGAAATGAAACGCGGGCCTACAGTAATACCGCAAGTGCACGGTCGTCGGTTGTAGCTCGTGCAAGTACGGGTCGATCCACAGAGACTGGGGGTGTTTTGTAGTGTTTAGCTATTTTGGGCTCTAATTTGCTATTGGGCTTTGGTAACTTCTAGGCACAGTGGGCTTGGCTTTGGTTTTGGAATGGTCTTGGATTCAGTTGGCTTTGATGAATTGCTTTGGGCCTTTGAGTTCTTTGGGAATGAACTGGGCCTTTGGATTTTGAACCTTAAGAGTGAACTGGGTTTAGTTGGCTGGGCCTTAGGCTTGAACAGAAGAACAGTGGGCTTTTGTAATGACTGGACTGGGCTTGTGCTGTGAGCCAAGCTCAGTTGCAGCAGCAGCAGTGGCTGTAGCACATGGCAAGAGAAGTGGAGTGGCAGCAACAGCTGCAGAAACTCAGATGCAGGAGGCAGCAGCAAGGGAGAACTGGCAGCACCAGGTAGCAGGCCTAGGAGCACCAGCAGATAGCAGTAGGGCAAGGGAAATAAGAAGATGGTAGGGGAGGTGGAGAAAACCAAATGTAGCAGTGGCACTAGGCCAAGGTGGAAGCAAGTGAACAAGTGGAAACAAGTAAGAAAAAGAATGAACTAACAAAGTAACAGTGAACAGCAAGCGATAAGAAAGGCACAAAACAGCAAACAACAATGGAGATAAACAGTGAAGCAAAGACAATAAAATGACAGTGTAATAAACCAATGCCTAAGACAAGGGCAATGGCATTGAGCAAATAAGAATAACAGAACAGAGAAACAACACAACTGGGTTATGAATCCACCCTGTGACCTAGCCAGATAGTATAGTTCTAGGTTGAATCCTTAATGGAACTAAGTGACAGTTAAGGCCAACTTAAGATCCTAAGCATACAAAAAGGGAATAACAAGATAAACAACTTGCTCAACTGATGTGCTCCTAGTATTGACTGTCTTTTGACAGTACAATCAATCACAAGCACTAGTGAGCACTGAATTCTCCCATTGCTCAATCAAATCAGTGCACTAAGGCTTCTAACCTAACATTCCACTACCTAACAGTCCACTAAAGCTTCATCTGAGCCTCAGCTAATGAGAACATGAGAGAACAGATGGAACAACACAAAAACATCACATTAACAACAACAACAGGATATTAAAACAGGGAACATTACACAAAAACAAGGAACATCACATTAACAACAGGGAACATTACACAAAACAGAACATGAATATATGCAGAACATCAAAGTTCTGGACACTGGCTATTCCAGCATAACCTTTACATCACACCCACAATCCCCTTTTTATACCCAGACACCCAATTTGGGTTTCCCCCAAATTACAGAATTAGGGTTCTTCCCCAAAAATATCCAAAATCAAACAGTACATAATTAGGGTTTCTCACCTAATTCACTTAATTCAACCATACCCCTATCATCTCTGTTCTTCTCCATGTTTTAATTTTCAATTGAAAATTGGGGACAATTTCCCAAATACCTAATTTGGCAGAGAAATTAGGGTTTCAGATTTTACCTTCTTTGATGCGATTTCTCTTCAATTAGCATCGACCCATGTCTTCTCTGCTTCCCTTGCGTAATTCCCATGCTTCAATTTCATCTCTAGGTCACCTACTTCATCAACCTCTCACGCTTAGGGTTTCAGGGAAGAAACGTGAGAGATTGAGGGAATAGGGGGCTAGATAGTTAGGGGGTGATGATGGGTTGGTAGTTTAGGGATGGTGTGAGACAGGTAGAGGTGGTGATGGAGTCAGAGCAGGTGGAGAAGGTGGTGGTGGCTCTGCAACAGTCGGGGTAGGGGAGAAAGAGGGAGAAGAAGAAAGAGAAGAGAATGGTCGATGTTTTTAGGTTAATAGGTATAGGTTGCTAGTGTGTGAGGCGGGATATCAAATTTCGATGTTGGCGAATCTGAGTCACTGGATGCGAAGCTGGTAGGTGAATCGGATGGCTACCCCTGAAGAGGCTGGTAGCGACCGTCGGATGCTTTGATACAACAAAGTCAACGACGAAGATCGAGGTTAGGTGTTGTAGTGTTAAGCGGAAGTATCGATATTTGATGCACAGGCAAAAAAGCGACCGTAGGATCTAAATGTGATCTAATCTGAAGGCTTGGAATTTAGGCACTATGGTGTTTTGCAGGGACTTCAGATTTTGATGAACGATGAAGAAGCGACCATTGGATGATGAGATGGATCCGATCTAACGGCTGAGAATGGAGGCGGGTATGGATATAGAAAATGGGTTTGGGTAAGGGTTTTGGGCCTTGGGTATGCCAAGCCCATATCTTCTTTAAGAACAATTTTTCCTTCTTGAGCCCATTCCTAGCTTTTTGGTCTTGTGCGCACCATTCTTTGCGGCTTCCTTGCGTAATTTCTTCCGGATTTTCACTACTCTTCATCTCTTTTCTGCTCCGCAAGTCATCCAGACTTTATTTATTACCTAAAAATGCAAAATAAGTAAGAAAAATATTTATTCTTGAAAACAATGAAAATACAGAATATGGGATAAAATGTAGAATTACTGCACAAAAGATGAGTTAAATACCAACAAAAAGGGATAAATATATACAATATTAGGCACTCATCAATTTTCAAAAAAATAGGGGCGCAGCCAGAATCTGCAATAACCATACCTTGGTAGTAGCGGCACTCTTCGATGGAAGTATAGCACCAGAACCCTCTTCCTCGTCTCCATCAACAACGTCGAGAGCATAAGGAAAGTTCATGCCCTCGAAATTTAAATGCTAGGGACAGAAATCTCTATAACGAGCAGGAGGAGAATCACGAGGCCTGCTATTCTCAGAAGGACGCCAACCACGCGGACCGGGAATCCAACCATACGCCCAAGGATCAACAATTTCAATAACAGTGGCATGCCACTCATAATCATGGTCACGCTTGATCCTTTCACGAGCAGGAAAAAGTTTCCGTTGAGCCGACCCCTCGGTGCCTGGAACATATTTCAGTTTGGCATCGCTCACCTCACTTAAAAGACGAATTTCGCCCCGAGGAGCAGCGAGGTTACGAAGACTAACGCTCTACGGTTCCTACTATTGACATAATCCCCAAAGGAGCTGTTGAAGTTTTCGGGAGTATACCACTCTCTCTCAGCGGGATCTGGAACGTAACATGTCATCATCGTCTCCCCCTTACTCCGCAGATAACATTCTCTCAATGCACGGAGATAGTTCCCCGACAATTGCGACACGGAACGACTATGAGTATTGGTGGAAGAGCCTTCGCGACCATCCAGCACGTCATAATTAAAGGAATCACCAGACTTATACAACGGCAGCATAAGACCCGCCTCGAAGGCTCCAACCGTAGTCAACAGGTGAAACTCATCGAACTGATACTTCGAGAAGAGCTCGTAAGTAATATCATCCTCAGCGGCATAGAAACGAACCTCGAAGGCTTGAAGCTCATGTTTTTCCTTGAAAACTTCAAGGTCAATGTGCTTAAACGTGACTTTCTTCTTCCTAACCGACACGCTGCGTATCACCGGGGCAGCCTCCTCCTCTTCCGCGGGATCGGACGAACCAATAAAAGCTTTTCTTTTGAAAGAAGGATTTTTAGATGATTCAGCTCTCGGCACACCACCTTTGGAGTTCTTCCCTTTGAAAGAAATTACTGGAGGCGGCGACAGAGGGTTCTGCACGGGCACTATAGACCGAAGAGGGGGAATATCGAAGGTGCCACCACGAGGAGGTGTCTGCGTACACCTGGAGTCATCACGAGGACGAGAAGGAGCACGACTGGCAGCATATCGAGACCCGGAAGGACCCTTCGATGGATCCCCCTTTCTAGGAGGAGAAACCTTCGTCCCAGAAGAAGACGAAACTTTACTATCGCGGGGATCCATTTGCGACGATTTAGAGAAATCTCCCCCATGTGGAGATGTATTAGACTCTCTACGCGGAGGGGATCTCGGCAGACTGGAAGCCGGAGTTTGATAAGGAAGCCGCGGACGGTCAGACATGGCTACGAGGAGGTACAAAAACAAGTTAGAATCAAACACGAAGGCATCACCAAAGATCAAAAAACCACAAAATTAACAATTCATCTCAACATAGCCCAGAAACCCTAAAACTAGTATACATGCATACATGAATGTATACCCTAAAACCCAGAAACCCTAAACTTAATAGTTCAATCAATACAATTGAAACAATGGCCTCCTCGACTTGAGAAGAAGAACAGGGGAAAACTAGCATACATGCATCAAAAGATGTTCTTCATCACAAACAAGGTACGACAACAGCAGGAAATTTACAATCAACATAATCAACACAAAACTTAAAACAACAGAAACGAAGAAAAGAAACCTTACCGCCACAAACAAAATCCCAAAAGAAGACAAATGAGAGAACAAACCAAAAACAAAGAAGAAACAAGCGTGATTAATGCTAGGGCAGAGACAATTCAATGGTTGAAGAACAAAGGATGAACTCTGACAAGGATAATGAAATTAATTTTCAAGGAGAATGAAATTAATTTTTTATCCTCTCCTTAATATACTCGAAAGAAAGAGAAGTAAGTTAATGGAGGAATGAGAAACGTTCCCATTAAATGAGCAGTTAATGCACGAGTAAGAAACGGGCCCGAGTATCTAGGAGAGAGGAGGAATATGTAACGTCTGTTTTCTTCAATGCTCCCACTAAACACTCAAGCCCGAAGAAAATGGGCAAATTTTGTGTACATATTTCATCATCAAACACGTGTATGTAGGAAGACACGTGGAGAGCATGCAGACCAAGTCATTAAAACATGATGACACACGCCCACAGCCACGAAGCCCATCCCGTCGACGTCGGATCTTTGTCCGAACAAATCCAAGGGCAGAGGTTAAAAGATGTACCAAAAGTACGGTGTACTGCGGAGCACCAAATAACTCCCGAAGAGTCACTTTATCTCATCCCCAAAAGAAGCCAAGATCTACGGTGAAGAGAAGGTTGACTGACATGGACGTGACAGGTGCAGAAGACACTTGTCTGACACGAGCGTGCGTCTCAACTACCCGCATTAAACACTCTGAGCAGTGTATGTGTCGATCAACCCGTGGAACGAACGAGGATGACTCTGAGTGATCAAGCAATGAACGAAGACCTCTTCGTGATGGACACAAAGCACAAGAAGATAAGGTTCCAACGGCCCTCAAAAACGGGTCCCACACTCTAACCCTATAAATACCCCCTCTCCACCAAGAGAGGGGGATCGGAAAAAAGAGATAGGTAGAGAGAGAAGTCGAGAGAGAAGAATTGGAGTGTAAGTTTACCTTTTACAATTCACAAACCTATGTAAGCTCCAGAGTCATTCGACTACCCCTGTAATCATCAAATGCATAGTGAAAACGACAACCCCGTGGATGTAGGCCTTAGTGCTGAACCACGTAAATCCCAGTCTTATTTACATTTCAGCACTTTACATTCATTTCATACTCCACGAGTTTTACTTTTATACTTCGTTTTCTTTATCTTCCTCTATGCGAACGCCTCTGATGATGATATTAGATGAGGCTATGATAAACCCGAAGGTTTTGAGCCGAGGAATCAATGCAATTGTCTCATCAGTGCGAGCAGGTGTATAGCATGCGAATATTATTTGTGGACATATAGATGCCTTCGTGATTTACGTGTTCACATTCTGCTGGGGTTTCTTCTCTTGTAAGCCGAATTTTTTACGAAGATTTTCTTCATCAGCGAACCATTCAGATATCCCGACGTCGACACGCCAATGATTGTGGAGAAGCAAGATAATAGCAAAACTCCTTGGGACAGAAAGCACGTCAGATACTTCTGTAATATCTTGTTCCTGCCGGCTACGTATATCTTCCCCGTTTATAATGATGGCATAACTTCCCCGAGGCGGCTGCGGCTGAGATGACTCGGTGTCGGGATCTTCACCAATGTCTGGTTCATCCATATTGCTGTCATCACTATCGTCAAGGGAATCAACATCATTAGAATCATAATCATACATGTCATCTTCTGTATCCATATTACCCTGAACAGAAGTATAAAACCCTAATATTAAAAGAAATAAGTTCTACTGATGAATGTGAACTCGTCTAGGTCTATTAATAGAGAGAGTCCCTTAACTGTTTGGGAAATATATTTTCTCTTGGGATGGGAAAATTGATGTTGGTCTTAATACGGTCCAATACACCGTTCATCGCCCAAAATCAAATACTCGGTCCAATACACCGTTCATCGCCCAAAATCAAATACTCGGCTCAAGTTTACTGGGTAACAAATTATTTTTCGTACAAAACTCACCATTTCCCAAATATAAGTTCGCCATGGCCCATGGGTTTTGGGCGAAAAATTGGCACGTCCGGCCAATAAGCTAATCAAATCTTGTCAGCAATTAACCATTGACCATTATAATCCAGACCATGTTGCACGCAGCAAGGCATGCTGACCAAATAAATTTGGAGTTTGATCCGAACCTACTCAGGGGACACATGTGGTCCGGTGAGGTAGGCGACCCCACTTTATAGAACTGTAGGGTAATTACGATTCTAGACGTGCCAACGCTGGTTATCTGAAACGTACATCCAGGTCCGGTCACTTGGGATCAACATACGTGTAGCCAGAGTGTGGTCTACAAGAGAAGTTTTATACTAGTCACTGATTTCTACATTTTTGCAATTAAGAGTTCAGCAGTATGTTGGAGTTGATAATTCAATTAACATTGGACGATCAGGTAATTGACTAGAAAGGTACTGATTGCTCGACTCTATGGCCAAGGAAAGAATGAGATAAAAGTTAAGCAGTACCAAAATTTAAGCTAAAAACTAGTTCAAAGTAATCCTTACATTAGCCGCTTGTTTTCCGTGCACTTTGTTTCTCCGTAATGTGGCACAGCAGAAGCAAGTGAAACAAAGCAAAACGAAAACAATTGGAAACAGTCAACATTCACAAAAGAATTAAACACGAGCTTCTCCCAAATCAATGTAAACAAAATCCAAAAGAAAGAAAAAAAAATCAATGGAAATTCCACTATCTAGATCATTGGAATTGCCGATTCCGCATGCGTCCGGTATCAGTTCGTCTCTTTGAGCCATTTTTTTCTCTGTTGGATGTATCTTCTTCACGGTTACTGCACGTACCATGCACATCTGATAGACCGTTTTGCAGGGCACTGACCAGGTTTTCAAAATAATTCGCAGTGACTTTAGTAAGTTGCTTTAGCTTCCTACTAAAACCATCAAAAAGTTCTAATGGATTTTTATCTTCGCCCTATAGGTTTAACTCCTTCTCTGCACAATGATGAAGTCTTTCTAATGCAGATTCAGCGTAACCTTGACTGAATTCAAATAACTCTTTTTTTCGCAAGTTCATGCTCAGGCAAGTAATGTCCATATGCATAGGTCCCCTTTAAAACACGTCTACATTCAATGATCTGCATCCAAGCATCACTAATGAAATCGAGCTCTGTCTCGGGCTTGCAAACCTTGGAACTGAGGTTGTTAATATGCTCAGACTGCATTTCCTTCAATTGTTGAACTGCCTGACCCATCGACTTATGGTTAAGTACCCAACGTTCGTAGTAATGAGCGTACTTCTCAAGGTATTTTTTTGCCATCTCTCTTTTGTTCACCTCCTCATCATACTCGCCCGATTGCTTTGCCTTCTCATATCGATTACACTTGTAGTTGCCACCTGTTTCGCTTCCGTGCTTTGACCATGGACCAAGACAAAGCCAGCAGAACTGGTATAAGCAAGGCGCTGTGCACGACATATGCATACAACCATGATTTTTCTCAATGGGTCGTTGGCAATTTGGACAAGGTTTTGAATTAGCTAATATCCAAGTTACATTTTCAGACTCATTATTGTTGTTGTCTTTCCATTCTGCTATAGTGCTACAGTCAATTGGCCGATGTGCTTCCTCGGTACAACTCCAGCAAAATTTATACTTGCATTTGCAAGTAACATCTAAATTTTCACTACCCAAATCAAATAGAACGGCGGAACTGCAGCCTGGAGCAGGACACCATTTGGATTTATTATTACCATCAACGTAAGACCTGAAAGGTAATGAAAATATTTCTCTTTACTTGCTTCACAAACCAATGCATCTACCATGTCTTCACCCACAGCAGCATTACACGATGGCTGAGGACATCGCAACTTCAAACATCCGGGTCCATCGCTAATCGACGTACGGATGTATCCTTCCCAGCATGACCTACAAAAGAGATGATCGCAACAAGCAGCAGAAACCATATCTTCACACCAATACGCATCAAAGCATATCATACAAGTAACTTCCTGTTTCTCTTTAATTGCAAGGGCATCCGGATTCTCGAACAAACCAACATCCTTCCGTACCTCATCTTCATCAACAAACCATTTATCGTATACAGTATCGACAGACCAACTAAAGTGGACAAGTAGTATTATAGCTGAAACTCTTGAAACAAAAAGCCTATTACATACCGACGCAATATGTTCTTCCTGCATGTGACGTATATCTCCCTCACTCATAGCAGTATAATCTTTTTTTAAAGGCTGCAGTTTATCCTCTTCAGGAATATCTTCTGCATCATCTCTATCACCCGCGGAATGATTAGAATATCCTTCACCATCATCATCGCTATATATATCGTCATACGTGATATCATCCTCAGAATACATATTACCACCAAAATAAGCAACACACGCTGAAAACCAAAGACATAAACTCAATAAGCCAAAACAAGAAGATCAGAAAGAAAATAAAAAATCTAAATTAGGGTTTTCTGTAAGAGCGGCATATATTAAGACAATGTTATCAAAAACGTACGGTACCTTTAAAGCTTTGCGTAGAAATCATAGGAAGATATTTTATAAGCGGAAAATGGGTCATTTGTCCAAATATTTTTAAATCACGGTTCAAATGGACGAGTAAAAAATAGTTTGGGTGAAATGGCAAAAAAAAAGCTTAAATTTAAAGAATAACAAGGATGAAACTGAATACATCCTGTTTAAATTAAAAACAAGAAAAAATATTTGAAAATAGGCACGATGAAATTGGTTACATCCTGCCTATTATTACATTTTTGGCCATTTAAACAGTATCAAAATCTAACTGTCCATTTCACCCAGGAATTGTTGATTTTGGTCTTTTTAACCAATTTTGTGTTTTATAAGATATTTTACAACCTTTGGACCCAATCCGAGCAAAACTTCCGGCAGCTGAGTTTGCAAACGTGTGCTATACAATCTCTCTAAAATAAATCTCTTTCAAATAATAGAATTTAGACTTGCACAAGATAAATCTTAACTTGTTAAATTAACAATAACTTCTCTAAAATAAAGCTATGAAAAAGTTTTACTCCATATATATAACACGAACCATTCTATACAGACCGAGGGGGAAAACAACATAAAACCGCCCCTCACAGGTCATGAGATGTGAGAGAGTGCGGTTTTCTCATAAAGAGGTTTAGTACTTTAGGAATTATTGAACCTACACAAAGAGGTCTAGTATTTTAGAGGACCATCGTAATCATCAATATTTACTTTGTTACGCTATAGATAGTGCTGAAAGATTGTAAGACATGGATCTTACAAGTGAACAAACCAGTTTTGAATCTGAAAATGTGGTTTTGGATGATCATAGTGTTACTGCTACTTCGTTTGTTCCTCCTCCCTTTAAGCCCCAACAAAATCAATTCATCCCAATTTCAGTTCCCGTCCCATTTCCCTCACAATATTCATGCTAATTTAGGAATTGGATACGGATTTCAAAGTATGATGAGTGTTGTTGTTTCTTCGACACAACCACAAAGCTTTCCTCCTCCACAAGCACAAAGTCTTGTTTTCCCTCCACAAGCACCGGACGTTGGCAATCAGTCCAAAAAGAAGCGAAAAAGTAATCCTTCACAACTCGATCAGCCAATCCTCCTCGTCGAATTTGGACAACTGATGAAGACACTGCACTATCCAAGGCATATCTGTACATTAGTGTGGATTCAATAATAGGAAAGGACTAGTCAGGTGATACAATGTGGAAGCGCATCTTGAAAGTTTGGAGAGAAAATATGGGAACTTATGATGAGGACAGCAATCCTAATGCACTATCCTGCCGATGGGGTATTATACAAGCTGCAGTTTATAAGTTTCATGGATTCTATGAATAACTCGACAGAAATATGCAAAGAGGAACTTCAATCGAACTGATGGTTTGAATTGTTAAACTTTTTTTATACTGTTGTCACAATCATTGCTCATTACTTCCCATGATGTTTACAGTGACATTCTTTATGTGTAGACACAGATGATTAAAACGATCACATTCTTTGCACAGGTCACCAAAGAGATTCCAGAGAATTTGCTGCAATTTCTGCGACTTTTCTAAAAGTACTGCAATTTCTAAATAAGCGCACTGGTCAAACAAAGCATTTAGGCATACGACAAAAACAAAAGCAAACTGCATTCTTTTATTAATGAAATTTACTACTGCCCTTAATCAAAGAAAGCAAAAAAAAAAAAAAAAAACACAGAAACAACAAGCCTGGTTAAATTGCTCGGAAACTAAACTTTTTCGCCCCCACAAAAGTCCCACACATGATCAATGAGATCAAGTTTTAATTGATTGTGAACCTCCTTATCTCGAGTTTGTCTTAAACGACTATTCATTTTGCTGGAAACAAGTAGTGTAGAGTCGTGCTCCACCGTAATATTGTCAACCTTTTGGCACGTCTCATAATGTTCTGGGTCAATTCCTTGTTCCTGCTCACTCTCGATAACCATATTGTGTAAAATTATGCAAGTCTTCATGATGTTTCCAAGGTCTTTCATGTAGCGCCTCTTAAGCTGAGTAATCCAAGGAATTAACTAAATAAGAGGTACTAAAAATCTAATTCATCTAATTAAACATTCAATTAAGAAAACTGCTATAAAACTTAACCCAAAACAAACCCCGCTCAGAAACATATATATATACAAGGTCCTTGTATGCCCGTGCAAATGCACGGTCTAGTTTATCAATTGCTTTATGTTTTTTAATTCCTCCGGTAATGACCTTTCTCGTTCCTTTACTTGAAGTTTTCTTGTCATGTAATTATGTTATGAAGCTTAACCAACCGAACCTAAAATTACATTTTGTGAACATTCAGAAAGCTTCATTCACTTTTCCTATATACCACTTCTTCTCTACATAGACAAAGTGTTGCCTTAGCATAACTTACTTAGTATTTGTTGCAGAAGCCAATGATCCATTTGCAACAACAATAGTAATCATCTAAATCTCTCTTTTTACCACTGACCCAGTCAACAGCACTCGGAAGCAGTGTGACGTCCTACTTCTAGATCTTATTGTCCAGTGCGAAAAAACAACGGAACTTGTTTTATCTTCCACTTCAAAGAGCAGCAGGAACCTGACGGCTATAAAATAACTGGTCAACTCGCTAGTGAAGTAACAGTTGGATAGGCATCCACAAACCGGAACGATATAGTATATTCTGGTGGCACTTAACCTTGCAATGGTTATGTCCAATTTAGTCTCGCATTTTGTTCACCAAAGGTTACCCTCATCATCCACTACTATCTTGCTACAGTAAGGGCAGGAAATTGAAGACCAAAAAAAAGGATATTCAATTCAGTACTACAGAATGGGCTCTGCATATGTGGTAATTGGTACCATTATGATCTGTACATGTAAAGGCAGTCAATTTCCGACGAATAATCCTGAATTGCATAGTGCATCGACACTTAAAACGAGGGCATTATAATTGTCAAAGGAGAAGCTTTCGCATGGTACCTAATTGTTTTTTATTTTTCCTTGTGGGGTCCCTGATCTCACCTGGCCATTTCCCTCATGGACGCTGCCGGATTCCACAATATTGATTCTTCCTGACGTGAAAGTGAAACAATATAGTGAATAAGTGATTAGTTTGAAAACAAATAATTGGTATATGTAAGTGTTATATATAAATGAAAAGGTAGAAACAGTTTCTATACACAAATTACATGGTTAAGCAATTCCATCTATAAAAATCTGATCAGTTCGGAGCAGAGAGGTGTAACATGAAATTAACAGAGATGTAAGCAAAAAAAAGCAGGAAAGAAGAACACTGTCAGCCCCAATTGGCAGAAGGAAAAAAAAAAGGAATAAAAAAAATACTATTGTGAAGACGGAACAGTTTAAATCTATGGTGCTTGTTATTAGCTAATCTGTTCTAAAGTAAGTCAGAGATGGTTTCTCTAAAAGCACATTTCATTCCTCTCCTGAACATAGACTTCTTTTGTAAATCCAATCCTACTTTCCCGAGTAAATTCTCATCAGTAAATGAACTTGGTGCTTCCTCCGTGACTGAGATACTGACCTGATTCTGTTGGGGTTTCATTAATCAAATGGACACCTAGATTTGGTGCACGTTTGCAGGCCAAGCCCGTCGAATGTTGCACTGTATTAATACAAAGAAAAGAAATGAGCATTATTTAAAAAAACACAAACAAACAAACAAATTAAGCGCAAATTATGTCGTCCTAGCCTTTTTGACACAATTAATCGAGGCGAACTCAAGTGAACTTAAGATGAATATCAACAGTTAACAAATAAGCATATCCAATCCAAACACCCAAAAAGTATCAGAATCAAGAAAAGATACAAAGGGAGTTCATTCTTCCAATGCACAGCAAGGGCCATTAAGTTCTTCGGGAAAAATTGCATTTTAACAATCGTTTATTTTGAGCGTGCGATAGATCAGATACCATATCAGACTGAATAAGTTTTGATAAGGTTTTTTGTTTGTACAATTATGCTATAAAGCTTCGAAACATAACCATCATGATTGAAGAACTATTCTCTTTTCAGAAATTCATCAAATATTGAGTTTGAAATGACTGAAACCAAAACAGCGAATTGGAAACTGACAAAAATAGGCTGGCTTAAGATAAAGAATTTATAGTCATGGAAATAGTCGATTGATATGGTTCCGAATAGCCGGTGATTTCAAGATGCAACGTTTCAAGACGATAGGTATTCAAATCTTTTACGAAATTTTCGTTTTCGAAAAGAAACTTATAGTTTTGTACTGAAGTGTTCCAAACTGTCGGGTCTTTTCAAGGGTTTAAGGTTTCTACGTGGCTTCTTAATTTTTGAGTATTCTTTAAGGCTGGATATGGTGCCGACACGTCAGCAAAATTATTCTCCTTTATATAATAAGGAATTGATTGATATATATATATATATATATATATACAAGAACTCCTCTCATATGATACATATACAATAGTCTTTTGGTTTACAAATACGATATGCAATATTATATACATAGTAAAAGCATAAACTTCTCAACCAGTTCTACTAGTTACGCTTGTAACTCAATTCCATTTCCATCTCCATAAATCCGTTAATTTATTAAACCACTACCAAAATACATAACAACATAATCTAACAATTCTTCTGATTCAATACTTATCTCAATTAAACTTCTTAGTATCAAAACCATAATTTTTAATTTAGGAAGAACACAAACCCTAACTTCCATTAAAATAAAAATTAAACTTCACAGAAACATTTTTATTTCATACCTGATCAAAACCCATCCCCCAATTTCTTCTAAACCGTCATCAAATTGAATTCTAATTCCTAACAACAAAAATCCTAATTCCTCAATTAAATTTCAATTCTTCTATCTCTGTATCTTCTCGATTCATAATTACTCTTCTTATTAAAAAACACGGCCACAATCAAACTCTTCATCGCCACCATCGATTTCTTTGATTTACAGAGAAACCCTAATTCCCAATTCACTTCATCCTTCAAGCCTGAGTCAGCAACAGACACCAACACCATCACTATCAGTAACTCCATGATATTCTACATCTCTTACCGAGAACAATCTCTCGTTTAACCTCTCAAACTCGCAGATAAGAAAGAACAGGGGAAGAGAAAAGAATAAACGGAAGAAGAAGAAGAAAAAGAATAATGAAAGAGAAAACTGTCAGTCAGTATCTTTGTTACTCTATATGATGATAACACATCATTCTCTCGCCGCGATTTCAGTAATCTTTGGTAGGTAGACGACTCTCCATCGTTGGATGATGATGATTCTTCATCGTTGGATGATGATGACCCATCAGAATCTGAATACATGGTTTGGAAATATAACTGCAAAACAAGAGCAAAAGATATTGGACTTGGAAGATGTAGTTAATAGGGATTAATGTTGATACATATATAGTATCTCAAACTCTTAAAAATTAACTCCCTTCTATCAAACAAACTAACAAAATTTTATTAACCATTTTTTATGACTCTGAGATTTACATTGGCATGGACCATGAATTTTTCCAAGTAAAGCACCTATTAACATGGCCAATTAATGAATTGAAAAATTCTATCACAAGTTTGTATAACCAGTAGAAGACTATTTCAATAATAAGGGATGCAAAAGTTTTACCTATGGAAGCTTTCTTTAACGGAAAAGCAGAATAGAATAGCTGCCCTCACATTGATACTTGTTTTGGTTTTAATGAGCTATTTAATCCCTGTCAAGCATTTTATCAAACATTTAGGAGTAAGGCTTAGTAAATCTGTTCCAAACTTGATTACAACGTGTTAGAGCATAGCTCGGTCAACCTCGCATGCGTTGCTATCTCAAGCATGTTTGTCAATGTTAGTGATCAAAACTATAAGTCCTGATTTCTAGTCTATTATAGATAAGTCTCGGACTAGGTTAGAAGGTGTACTTGAGCTCAAGGACTTCATGGAGATTCATCAGACAAGAAAAAGAACTACTCAAGAAACCGGTGGAACTTGTCGACAAAAAGGTATGTGAAGACTTGAACTTATTTGTCACTCAAAAGTCTATCTATTTTATTTTATACTTCTTGAGACAAAAGTCGTATGCTATATATATAGACTATGATCATACACACTGGATATTTCGAGTTGAGTATATCTCGCTTATCTGTATCTCAAAATGTGTTTTGGTAAAGCGTTTCGCTCCGACCATAGTTTTCTTTACCTAGTGACGCAAGTCATTAATGTTTCAATTACTTTGAAAATTGCTTTCACTATAAATAGTGTAACAACTATATAACGTCCTCTAAGAATGTTTCAATGATTGGAATAAGAGTTTAAATTACATAACCATGTATTCCTTGAACCAAAGTTGTCCAACTTTGTTGACCAAGAGAAATCGGTAGGATTGCGGAGTTGGCTTGCCAAGTCCGCGAACCCGGTTCGCGAATGGTGCGTATCTTTAATGCAACAAATTAATAATCTTATTCACACAGTTAACTGGTAATATAATGGAAGTAAGAGATCGTTCCCACGTAGAGCTGTGTAATTGATAGGTTATTTGAAATAGCAAAATAAAATAAATAACAAAGGGGGATTTTGTTGTGAGATAAATATAAAGACAATAAAGAAAAGAGATGATTAAGGAATCCTTCGCAGTTACCAAGCGATACATGGATTAAAATACTTATCTATTGTTCGTAAGAAACATTCATCACCAACCGTAGAATAACAGCTAAATCAGTTTTATCCCCAAAACTCCTTTAATCACTGGATACGGAAGTTCTCGCCTACCAGATTCTATCCAACGAACCACCAAGTAGTAGATCACTCAAGGTGTAATTCAATCGAATGCTTTAACCTTTGTGAATTTAGGTTGATCACAGTAGTTAAACTCTTAGATCAAGGTTCACTTGCTGGTGTTGTTTTCACACACGATTGCTCCAACGAATCCCTCTGTAAGGTCTCGCGATTTATACTTGTGTAGAGAGTTAATGGACGATTACTTATCTCATAACTTCCACTAGCCATAGAACAATCAATAGACTAATCTGGTTGCGCACCCAAACCAATCTAATAATCACTCATAAACCCAAGATATGGGAAAGACGAACGAAGATGATAAAAAATATCAATATATTTGTATTATTAATAAATCTTCACTCTTGGAACATTGAATTCATCCTTAATCAACAAAGGATTTAGTTTCTCATATTACAAAGAAGATGACAATGGTGGTTTCTCCCTAAAGGGGTAAACCCTAGGTTTAGATGTAAAACTTGTGATATGAGTCGATGATTTTATTTTACATAACATAATACCTTTTATAGGTTTAGATTACTTGGTCTCCAAGTATTTAGTTAGGTTTAGGAACCCGAACCGAAAACACGACATAACAAAACCAAACATGTACTTAGGTCTTCCAAGGAGTAAATACACGTTTCCCAATTGCTAGGTGCGCGAACTCAGTCCGCAAACTTCAAATTTCAGCAGATATTTTCGGAATTAAGTCTGCGAATCCCGTCCACAAACCCAGTTCGCGGACTGCACTATCTTCGGTTTTCAATGAAACTAGTTTGGCCACAACTTCTTCATACGAACTCGGAATGACCTCATTATTTTTGCATTCTTTTTATATTTAAATTCTATTCAATATGATGATGAGAAATACTTAATTTGAAGAGTTAATCTCCGTCTTTGGCCCGTCTCTTGATTATGTGTGTTATGCTCCTTTTCGTCGCACTTCTTCCACTTTTCTTGGTCTTTGGCACTTGGATACTTGTAATACTTCTATTCTTAGATATTTTCAGAACTTTGTAGCTCCTTTGTGGATTATTCACCTAATATAGGTAAGCAATAGAAAACAAGCGTAATAATACGAATACATGCAAGAATAATAGCTAAAACAAGTATGAAATGGACAGTAAAATCGTATAAATTATGCACTTATCAAATTCCCCCACACTTAGATTTTGCTAGTCCTCAAGCAAACTAAATAAAACTAATCCTAAATACAACAACTCCATCTCGTTGAGAATACGGTTACTCTTAACATGAATAACAGGCCTTTAAACCCCTAGGTGTCCCTAGTGGACGAGTTATAGTCTCGTGAGGGCTTACAAGAGGTATAGCCACAAAACCTACTCCAATCTCTCTCCTTGGAAGAACCACTAAGGATAGACACAAAGCAAAAAGCCAAAATTAGCTTGCGTATGTTCTTTAGCTGCAAACATCCCACATACATTCCAATCTGCACACACATGCAATTACTTGCGTATGTCATTCAACCTGATTTCAAAACTCTACTGAGATAGTCATTGTACTTGTTGCAACGCCACAACACTCACATACTGAAATCTCATGGATAGATAAGAAAATGGAAATAAAAAAGTGAAGTGTGCAAATGTTTACTAAAGTGAAAGATGTTACCCACAATACTTGTATGAATGTCGTCAAAGGAGATTTGTTTATAGCGCAATAGTTGAGATAAGCACCCATTTAACTCGACCACATGATTAGATAATTTAAGCGCATGTTCCTTTTCAGCAAGTACATGATAGTTGCCTTGGATCTTGCACTCCACGCTTGCTTAGGCGATGGAGGCAGGGACAACGTTTCACACATACTGCTATCAAAGTGTCAAGAACCTCATCAATAGTCTTTCGACTTGCTATATAATGATGATATGGTTTTTGTTTTCATCGACTATGATTAGTCCGAAATTCCGGACCTATCATTTATTAGTGTCGATAAATGAAGAGGAGCCTTATATATATATATATATTTTTTTTTTTCTATTTTTTTTTCATTTTTTTCCATCTCACTCTTTACAAGTGTAAGACAATTGGATTATGGGGCTTTCAAATACTCAACCAATGATTACCTTGCTACAACATCCACGTCAGTATTAGGATCCCACCAAATCACTTTAGAGAAACATAAAACTGCAAAAATAAAAAGAAAGTGATTCAGTAATGATTAATTGCGAGGATGAATCTTTCAAATGACTACCATATCTTAGTTTGGCATTCAATTGTGAACGTATATATTTAAGGATTTAAATAAATGGAACTTAATCTATAGCTTGAAGAACTGTTTCAACCTTAAAAAGTGTAGTGTGTCATCCTAAATAGCTCATAATTAACTCCAAAAGATGAAGTCTCAAAAATTCAAGAAATCGAAGAGTATTGTTTGTTATGTACTTCTACCCCACACTTAAACTCCACATTGTCCTCAATGTTCAAAACCGAAAGTTCTGATTTCTGAAGTAACAGAAATTTAAACTCGAAAGCTGTACCAATGGGTAGGGAATTAGGAAAAATATCCTATACAAAAGTTGTTCGCCTACGTCTTTTATATACGGTGTGAAAATTTCATAGTGTTTTGATAAAATCTATGACTTTTATGGCCTCCGGACTGACTGACATGCAATCTGAAAAAGTTCTGGAAATGTCCAGGGCTGTCGCTCCAACTTAACAGACTCCAAATTAGGATTTTCTTTTTGGAAATGAAATTTATGTCTGTCCTATTTAAAATTTGGGGTTATCCACTCAAATCAGACTCCGTATGAAGTCTCGAGAGTAAATTTGGTGACAAGTGCGCAGTCAGAATTTTTCTGACGAGAATTGTTTCGTCAAAACTTTCATTATAGATATAGGACTTCGTAAAATCTAATATTGGAATGCAATATATAATATGAAAAACTAAGAAACTAAAAATAAAAAGGATATAGATACAAAACCGATGGGTTTCCTCCCACGAAGCGCTTGGTTTAACGTCGTCAAAGCCCGGCGTTATTGTTATCGTCCATACACTAATAATCTGAAAATTTGGTAATCCTTCCAAATAACAATATTCAATTCAAATAATAGCTTCACAAAAACATTAGAACAAAATATAAATATTGAAGCTATCACTTTATTGAAGTTTCCCCCACACTTAGTCATTTTGTACACTCGGAAGTGGATAGAGAACATATAATTCGGGAACTTCAAAAGGTTCTTCAGCTTGGTGAACCTGCACAATACTCGAATCAAACACATCAAGTGGTGGATACTTAGAAGCAAAATCATCCATCAAAACTTTAGAATCACACAACTCCAATCCTAAGTGAGGTGTTTTCTTAAAAGTTGGGTTAACAACTCTTTGAGAATCTACTTCAATTGGATGGAAAGGATCAATAGATATAGAATTATGCAAAGGATTAGACAAACCTTGTATCGGATCCTCATTCGTAATTAACAGTGAATTATTTACCTCCAGTATATCGTGGTCCTCTCTCAAACTATTATTATCTAGCTCAATTGGGTCTTCCACGACTTCAATCAATTTGTTTTCATTCTCAATCTTAATCTCTTAAACAACCTCGTCATCAGAATCGGAATCATTATTACTTTGAAAGCCAAATTATTCTTTATCTCTCACCTCCTGGAATTGATCAATTTTTCTTCGTAAATTGTTCAAGCCCTCTTGAATTTGTTGCAGTGATTCGTCCGTAACTTGGAAATACTGATGCAATCGCTCTTGTGTTTTCTCTTCCATGGTATGGAGCCCCCGTTGTACCAGTTTAAGACATGATTCTGCAAAACTAGAAATTTTATGATCAAAAGCATAACTATCCTCGAGTTTCTTCTCTAAACTCGAGTTAACGACTTAAAGACTTCATTGGGATTGTGAAGCCAGACCGATACTACTTTATCGTAGTTGTGTGATCTGATCTTGCATCTTCTATCATACGAGTACAATCTTTGATTTGCTTGATATCGTGAGAGTTCTCCGATAGGCAAGATAAATTAATCACAAACATCTTCGTCTCTCTGTTTGGGATTCCTCAAAAAACCGCCTGCGTAGTAAGGAAGGATAGTTGAGAAGGTGATTGATTAATCTAGGCTGTTCTTCGGGAATATAAGTCCGGATTATCAATTGGTTTGTGATTCACCTTGATTTTGTATCAAAAGACGAAACAGACTCAGGGTTTATCTGTGGGAGACAGATTTATCCTTTTTGATAGACTTTTCTGTGGGAGACAGATTTGTTTATTGTTAAGCCTGCGATTGTGTTCGTAGCAACTTTTAGTTGTGGGTGAGATCAGCTAAGGGAATCAAGTGCCCAACATCCTGCTGGAATCAGAGGCGTAGGAGCATAACTATACCTTTTATCAGTGGGATATTGATAGGGGTTCAACTATAGGCCAATAAGAAGTTAGCTTCTAGTAGGATAGTGCCTGTAGCGGTTTAATACAGTTTGTGTTCAATCTGGACTAGGTCCCGGGATTTTTCTGCATTTGCAGTTTCCTCGTTAACAAAATCTCTGGTGTCTGTGTTATTTCAATTTCCGCATTATATTGTTTTTATAATTGAAATAATACAGGTTGTGCGTTTGATCTAATCAATTGGAAATCCAACCTTTGATTGTTGATTGATATTGATAGATCCTTGGACATTGGTCTTTGGTACCGTCCAAGTCTTCCTTGTATTTGATTAGTACTCACAGTTTCTGTTTGAGGAAATATAAACTCGTCGATATACTTTTAATTGATTGAGTCTTGTTGATTCTCTTAAAAGTATATTCGGGTTTGTCCATACAGATTTCTAAACGAAATATTGGGTGGTGTTGTTAGACCCCCGCTTTTTCACAATGGATCAGCAGCCACAACAAACAAATGCCTTACAACATTGAGAATGCAACATAAGAAAATCCCACACAAATTAAACCTTTTCCTTAATGTATTGTTGATTTTGGAAGAATCGTACACAATTGGGGGAAAAAATCAAAAACCATCATTCACCAATTCAACAAAACAATCCAGTAACAAAATACTGCAAATATTAGGGAAATCGACAAACTTACATTGTATGAACATCGGGTATCTCGAATTGGGTATAAAATATCCTAGATTATACTAAAACAATTTCATCTACTGATTTTGATTGATATGCAGAGAAACCCTTCTTCTTCTACTACTGATCTTCTTCATGTGGTGCTCTCGTTATGTAAACCCATTATAGATGACATTTACTTACAGAGAATTGCAAACTCGAATTTTGCTAGTTTAGAGAACAAATAATTTCAGAAACAAATATGAAACAAACCCGTGAAAAATAAATTTGAATTTATATTATTGAGGTCATGGAATGATTAAATACTCTACTAGAACCTCTGAATCTAGAGGATGTGCTAGAGGATTTAAGCCAAACCGTCCGCCAAGTAATCTTCAGATCTTCCGTTGGAGATGATTTTTAGGGGAAAAGTATCACAAGCCGTAAAAAACGGAACCTAACATCCTCCTGTTGGAGATGCTCTAAGTGTTTTTATTTTTTCTTTCTATAATTTCCTACTTTTTCTCAGGAAGTGAAACATTTAAGGGGATTTGGAAGGGGAAGGTTTTTTAGTTAAATAGGTGTCAGAAAAAAAAAAAGGGCCACATACAAAAACGATGCGACCCGACCACATTGTAGTCGGGGCATATCAGGTATATAGATGCCTGCATGTTAACCCTGTTAGTATATCTCATCATCGGGAAAGTGGTAGGAATTTATTGGGATCTTTAATTATATATGTGTAACTGAACCTTGATTTCACTTTATCAGGCACTGACATAAGTGGGAGAATGTTCTCACCTTCAATATACCCATAACCCATTGATAATTCAAAAAAAAATTTCGAAGAGAAAGGTTATAATAATTAATAGAAACTTTTACAAAAAGAAAAGGAAGTTACACAATCATAAGAGTCTCCTAATTGCTCCAAATGAGACTAGGAGAAACAAATTTAAATGTATCAGAATCACAAGACCAAACAACAAGATGTTCAACAAGATCAATAATCTCAGTCTCCCTGTTTCTAGTACAAAAGACTCTCCCATTTCTTTCTTTCCACAGTCTCCAACAAATTGCATAGTGCATAATATCCCATAGTGAATTACCTCTACCATTCAAAAAATTTGTAGTCCAAGCTTCAAAAAAATCAAGTAGAGATCTCGGTATTGGCCACCAAAACCGAAAATATTTAATGAAGTAGTTCCAAATTTCAAAACAAAAAGGATAATGCAAACAAATCATTTCCTATCTTCAATCCTCTATGCGTTAACATATCCCTAGTTGGAAGTAAATTATGAAAATAAGCCCAAATAATAAAACTGACCTTATGAGGAATATTATTCTTCCATATATGTTTCGAGAAACCACACGTCTCCAGCTTCCCAGCTAGTGCCTCATAGCATTTTTCCGTGCTAAAATTCTCCAAAATAGACATTTCATATCCACCTTCCACAAGGTTTGGAATACGAACATCACATCTAAGAAGATCCCACTCTAGTTGTTCATTAGATTTCAAGGCTCTACCAAAAGAACACTGTCAACCATTACTTCCAATCATCTCTGCTACAGTTCCATCTTTATCTTGCACTATCTTAAACCCCTCCGGAAAAATGTCTTTCAAGCATCCCCTATCTAGCCATTTATCTTTCCAGAATCTGATTCCATTACCGTCGTTAACTATAAACTGAACCATGTTCTGAACCGTAGGTACCATATTCACCATGTTCCTGGGAAGTAGATTCAACATCCGGTATTAGAAGATCAATATTCTGCTTGAAATATTCTTGCACTATCTTTTTGCATAACGTATTTTTACTTTTAGGATATTTCCATATCCACTTAATAAACAAAGCACGATTGATTTTCCTTAATTTCTTCACTCCTGACAAACCAGGGGTACAACAACCACACCCTATAATTCGTTTAGGCAATCTTTATAGACTAACTCCAATATAATTCCAAGAGAATCAATTAGACAGTAAAACTCATCAATATAAATATATCCAAGAGTTGTATCTCGGTTTCTCAAATCAATGTGCAATCAAACAGATAGAAATATGTGAGACGAATTAATATGAGAAACAACTTAAACGTGACCAGAGACAAATGTTCGAGTGTCAATCAATTTATATCAACAACCAAAGGTTGGTTATCTAATTGATTGAACTTCGCATAACCTATGATATTTCAATTATATAAACAAATATAATGCTTAAAAGAAATAACACAGACACCAGAAGTTTTTAACGAGGAAACCACAAATGCAGAAAAACCCAGGATCTAGTCCAGATTTGAACACCACACTGTATTAACGCTACAGGATCTAGTCTACTACAAATTAACCTCGGACTGGAATGTAGTTGAGCCCTAATCAATTTCAGACTGATCAATGTACAGTCTCATTCCTTAAGCCTCTGAATCACAACAGGAATCTGCGCACTTGTTTACCTTAGCTGATCTCAGCCACAACCAAGAGTTTTTACGACCCAAAGTCCAATACTTAATAAAAAAATCTGTTTCATATAGAAAAGTCTAAGGAATAGATAAATCTGTCTCCCATAGATATACCTATGAGTTTTGTTTCGGCTTTTGATAAATCAAGGTGAACATGAAGCAATTGATATACCGGACTTATATATACTCGAAGAACAACCTAATATATCACCTCAGAATAATCTTAATCGTATGGTAGTGAAACAAGGTATTGTGGAATTAAACGAACGATGAGACGAAGATGTTTGTAACTAAATTTTGTCTTGTATATCGAAGAATAAATCTCGAACTTATCTTAGAGAAGATAGTACATGAACTAGGTAGAATCATCATAACCCAAAACCTAGGTTTGTACCATACTTGAATTTGTTTCAGGTGATGTTTCTTTTTCGTATTTTCATAGAAAATCTAAAATCTAACAATATTGTTTTTCCTTAAAACTTAGGAGATAAATTCGTGAGAGAAATCTAGTTTGAACAAGAGATTTTTAATCTAGACTTTGTACATTACACCAAAACAACCTTTTTGCGACGTTTACAAATGTTGAACGAAATTTGTGCAATGGTAATAAGCGTTGGTAAAACGGCGTTGCGCATTAGTGTGTAAGGGAAGCTATCCTTTACACGAATTATTTTGAGAAACGTCTATAAAAGTTACACATTAGGTGATGCAACGTTTTATTCACTAGTGGAAAATGCAAAAAAATAGTCTGCCAGAAAAACACTTAAAACCTCTAAAAAGGACTACTTCTGGGAGCCCTAAGATTGTAGTCTTATTTTAAACGTTTTGAGATTCTTAGAGTTTTTCAAATTAATACTTCCTTGAACATCCCATTAAAGAACACTGGTGGAAGCAGACGTTTCATTAATTTATAATACTAAAAAAACAAAAGAGATTTGGTTCAACTGAATCTGTAGCTGAAATAAAATATACTTGAAACAAACAAGAAAATAAAATTGAATTAAACTTATATTCACTAAATTAATTATACAACCCCAACAAATTACAATTACTCAGGTTCTAAATCTGCCAAAAATTCACTAAGCACACAAATTTCATTTTACAATAACAAACTACAATCAATTCCGAATCTGAAAATAATTTAGGAAACATACAGAAATATAGAAATCAAATCATTATAGAAAAACTACCAAGACAACATGACTGAAATCTAACATCACCATAATGCTTTCTCCATAGATCTAGTACTTTTCAGGTGGTGTCAATAAAGAAGAGGAATCTGCAACACTTGAAATAGGAAGCTTCCGCACTTGGTTTCATGTCAGACATTAATAGGTCAATTGGCTTGCATTACATTTTATGATCCCTGAAATCGTGAAACAAGTCACAAGTATCCAGTGATGATTAACAAAGAGACAACTAGACACAAACTAATAAATATTAAACAATAAGGACTTGTAGTGACTAACAAAGAAATAACTAAATGCAAATAAACTATTGTAATGACTGAAAAATAGTGTGATTGTCTAATCGGCTTCAACTAATGTAGTGACTGCAAAATAGTTCATTATGTCAGCAAGCATCAACCCATTCCAGATAACAATAACCAAGCTTTCATTCCCTAACAAGTTGGGGCAGGCACCACATGCCACAACAACAAACAAAATTGAAATTCGAAACAATGAAATACATTTAAGTAGCTTGATATAGTTAACAGCACCATTACCTTTCAGAAGTCAGTGATGATTGAGAGTGCGACGAGCAAGAGAAGCATTCTGCGAAGAAAAGAAGACAATTTAGGAGAGTCAAATACCAGGAGAAAAAAAATCCGTGGAATATGGAAAAAGTAAGAGAAAAGCTGAAAATAAAGGAAGTTGGTTGCTTAAAGAGTTATCCTACATTGGTTAAATCTTAACTTAATGAATATAATTATTACAATGAAATGTAACCCCAACAGAGATGCAACAGAGTAATGATGCTATCACAAAATCTGGTTCAAATCACAGACACACGTATAAGACGTTAGTTAAGGTCCATAAAGAGAGTTACTACTGCAATTTTAATACCATGGCATATAGTTTTACCTTGGATGGATTTATATAAACGGAAAAAATGAAAGGTTTACTAGTTTTGCAAAGGAAATCGCTGGAAAGTTGTGTGTTCCTATCAAGGGAATACATAAGCCAATGTGCAAGGAATCTAGAAACACGCAAACAAAAACAGTTAATCGTGTATGGAATGATTCTACCTCATTACATGTAGAACAAGCACCTCCTTTGCCATAGTGAAATTGAAATCAATTCTCGAGTCAACTGTTAATGTTGGCAATGGACTTGAGACTGCATCAATATATTTGAGCACTTATCAGTAATCATCCCAAAAAGAATTAGTCAATGCTTATAAATTATTAAGATTAGTATAAGGATTTTGTAAGACAAAGACAAGAGATGCTAGGTTATGCTAAGGGAGATGTTAGGAATTAGAAGTGCGTGTTAATAAAACAAACATAAATGGATCCAATGTATACCTTGTTACCCATGAACTTAGGAAAACATCTTGGATTAATTACTAAGCATGGATTACATCAGTATAAAATCTGACAATCCATGCCTCCATGGATGTAAATGTAAAATACTTAATCCCTGTCATCATCAGAATCACATCGGAGCTAGTGTGCTTTCTACAGACCAAGAAATATTTTGAAGGAGCTAAAAATTGGAGATAGGTATGCCACACTTTACTAAAAGTATAGAAACTAAGATCTAGAATGTATATATATACTTGTTATATGTGCTCCCACCAGTTTTTACATCAGCAACTGCTGACCCACACCGGCATGGAAATTTAACTAGGAAAAGTATCCCCTGAACAACACAAAAGATGGGCACAATATATCATGTAGTCGTTGGTTCTTGTACAATGAAACAAAACTTGCAAAACTGAAAAACAATTAAACTAAATAATCAAGGATAGTTAGTTCACTTATTTCAAATTCTCGGTCAGATTGAAACATAAGTTTGAGCAAGGTGACTGCAAATGTAAGTGTCAAATGCAATCGCTTCAAATAGCACGCGAATGTAATATGTGCTGTTTTTGTATACAATGACCAATGTTAATGAAAATTTTGTACAAACACGACAAGCATGCCATAAAGTATATATGCGCATAACCTTATCCTCCCTTACCCATCACAAAATAAGATTCTACGGCCGCGAGTTGATGAATCATCACTACTTCAACTCAGAAACTATTACCTACAACAGATCAAAAGGGATACGTATTAGAAAGTTTACACAAACGAGAAAACTTCAAAAACAATCAGAAAAATAGAAAAAAAGATCAAACACTTGATATCTTAACACTTTAAGTAAACATTCTTCACTTCCCAGGATACAAATACCAGAATTAGAGTCACCATGGGTGCTTACATGAACATGGAGGAGGCATTAACCAGGAACCATTCTCTTTCTAAATACTTCCCATAGATAAGGTTCCACATGAAATTCCCAGTACAACCTTGAGCAACTGATCCGAAGGAAAAATTATAAGCTTTTCAATAGAAGATATTCTCAATAGATAACCTTCACAGGTTTGATTCAATATGGGTTGCATTTTTCCAATTTTTGAATCAGATATCATCATACATACAAATGTTGATCATCATCTATTCTTCAGTGATAGCTATTAGGATAATTGACCTCATTACCAAAGTTATATTTAACCAATAAATCCAGAATTCTTATTAGATCAAGCATCAAACTTCCATATTCCTCCCAATGTTCTAAAGATGTAAAACTCATGATTTACAACCCAACCAAAAATTATAAATAAATAAATCCAGAAAAACAAAGAAATTAGATATTATCTTTGTCACATCATACATTCTATTTCACCCAAAATCCTAACCAAACCATTCAAATAAAACCAATAACTGAAAAGGAGTCGAAATATGAAAAACCCATACCAAAATAGAATGACTACTATAAACAATTAAAATCAATCAAAAAACCCAGATCCACGTATCTAAACCTTACATAAACCCTAATTGGAGAAATTGAAATCAAATTAAGTAATCATTTGGGTATACCTTTAATCATTTTAACTGTTACGACATGACCACCAGGATCACCTCGAATAATGTAAAGATAATTGACAACACCACCCGACCAATTGAAGATAAGATGTTCACTACAAAACCCTCAAAATTTAAATTAAAGATATTAGATGGTTGTGACAATCATAAACCAAGTATTAGAAAATTGAAAAATAAATTAGGGGTTTCGCTTATCATTCACCTTAAAAGAAGAAGACGACCTAGAATGGATCTGTTAGGATAAGAGATTGATTTGGTTTACTGGATTCTAATAGATGAGATGGTTTGTAGAGAATCACGGATAGAGAATCATTTTTTTAAAAAAATTCTTTAATGATTTCAGTAGATGTCTAGGGTTTTTTCTTTGATGATTTCATCAGGCGATAAAATGAAAAGAGAGCAGAGAAACGAGAGAATGGACAGAAGATAAGGGTACTTGAGAAACAAGGCATGGTTTGTCTTTATTAGAGCATTGATTTCGCTTATCATTCACCTTAAAAGAAGAAGACGACCTAGAATGGATCTATTAGGAGAAGAGATTGATTTGGTTTACTGTATTCTAATAGATGCAAGGGTTTGTAGAGAATCATGGATCGAGAATCATTTTTGATTTTATTTTCTTTAATGGTTTCAGTAGATGTCTAGGGTTTTTTCTTTGATGATTTCATCAGGAGATAAAATGAAAAGAGAGCAGATGAACGAGAGAATGGACAGAAGATAAGGGTACTTGAGAAACAAGGAATGGCTTGTCTTTGTTAGAGCATTGCTCGGTCGAACTCGCATGTGTTGCTATCTCAAGCATGTTTGTCAACGTTAGCGATCGAAACTATAATTATTGATTTCTAGTCTATTATAGATAAGTCTCGGACTAGGATAAAAGGTGCAGTTGAGATCAAGGACTTCATGGAGATTCATCATACAAGTAGAAGAACTACTCAAAGGAACCGGTGGAACTTATCGATAAAAAGGTATGTGAAGACTTGAACTTATCTATCACTCAAAAGTCTATCTACTCTATTCCCTACTCTTTGAGACAAGAAGTTGTATGCTATATATATATATATGTAAACTTGGATTACACACCTTTGGTATTTCGATCCGAGTATACCTAGCCTATCAATATCTCGAAATATGTGTCGGTAAGATTTTCGTTTCGATCAAGTTTATCTTTACCTAGTGACGAAAGTCATGATATGTTTCAATTATCTTGAAAATTGCTTTGACGAGAAATGGTGTAACAACTTGATAACGTCCTCTAAGAATGTTTCAATGATTGAAGTGGGAGTTTAGATTACATAACCAATTGTGGATATAAAAATTGTTGTGGAAACACATTTATGTATAAGTCCTATTCCTTGAACCAAATTTTAAAAACTTTGTTAATCAAGAGGAACCGGAAGTATGGCAAGTGCCAAGTCCGCGAACTCAATCCGCGAACTGCCGAAGTTCTCAAACCGGAGAATTTCTGGTGGAGTTGACAAACTACTTGCGTGAGCCAAGTTCGCGAACCCAGTCCGCGAACCGACAAAGTTCTCATCCCGAGAATTTCTGCTGACATCCATATTCTCTTTGAGTTTTTGAGTTGATATATCTCCTGAGGAGGAGCACATCCATAAAATTTGCGTTGATATCTATCGGAGATGGATATCCACATACTGATATATGGTACCAATGGATTAAAATATCCCCATGCTCTTTGAGAATAATGTAAGATCGTTAATTAGATGATTATGAACTGGTTGTCGATATTGTTCAGATTAGATACTGAAATTGTTTTGGATATATCCCCCTTTGCAAAGAAATTATCGACAGAGTTTATGGGTTGGCAAATATGGACCTCAGTCCATATGGTGTTGTTTTCTCCCTTGTACGCTTTTGAGACTTTGGTCTTAGCATTGATTACAAATTTGGTGCTTATAAGAAAGCTAATGAGAGAATTAAGGTTGCTTGTTGTATAGTGATAACCTTGATAACGAGTTTCAACGGACACTAACCAGGTTCATGGGAGTATGTTCTGGTAGTCATAAATGACTCGACATATCACCTTGGTGGTAACTGTGTATCTATAATCATATAGATTTTAAATGAAACTCTTGTTTGTCATACGTTGATGTTGTATCATCCTAGTAATGCTTTGGGAATTGATGGTGAGAACATTTGATGCTCTTGTGCACTTTGAAATTATTACTCATGTAACCATTGTCATGTTTTTCTGTTTGAGACGTGCTATATTCCACTGTTGTTACTACTCTATTACAAGATTTTAAAATTTGATGAGAAAGTCTTCCCACCGTTTGGGGGTGGAAAGGCTATCGCCTGAAAAACGGCGTGAAGTATCCTGGTTTCCACAAAGATAAACCAGGATGTATCTCATCTTGGTGTTTTCATCACTGAAAGATTTTCCGAAGATTTGACATCTTCAGAGATTTCAAATCAAATTGCTTCCTTGAGAAGCTGTAAAAGTAGTAGCAAGTGTGTCACTTAGAACACACCTTGAGCGTGGATAACTAGTTGACTTAAAATATTCTGCACCTCTTAAAAGTAAGAGCCAGTCACAATCATTGAAAGATAGTGATCTCAAAGAGTCTATCAATGGAAGATCTAATTGCTCTGAGTATAGTTATCCTAATAAGAGAATGTCTCTGCAAAGGCTGTGAAACCTCAAAATGAGAGGATTTCCATAAGGCATGCATGAAATAGAGAAATATGTGACCGTAGGTTTTGTTGGTTTAAACCACTCTCTATGGGAATGTCATCAAAGGTATGATTGGTTAAACCAGGAGAGATCAAAGCAGAATAACAGTTTCTCGAAAAAATGCATAATTTTGGTATTGCAGCCCGAACACTCGATAATGTGAGCTACTCTTCTTGGCCACAAAAAAGTGTTTGTAGTTCCGAAATCCGATAATGTAATCCCTAGTGGCTACAGGTGGGTGTATCTGCATAGTGATAAAAGTAAAGTAAACTAATGGCACAAAGTCTTTTACAGGAACCTGAGATGGATTTCTTTGTAACATATTCCATATTATGGATGCAGCTACCTTTATGGTATTTTTCTGGCAGTCTTTAAGGACACGATATGCATCTAGTTGATGTGGTTATTGTGGATCTGTATGAAAGACTAGATACAGAAAATTGCACGTAAATTCTGAAGTTTTTTCAGTAGAATTACCATGTCATAGCATTTACTCACTAAGGACGAAAGTGATCAATCATCTAAGTGAATGCTTATATTACCTAGGGATATGTGAACCATTTTATATGCTCATAAACTGTGCATTTACTAGATTTGAAATATACAACATCTATTTGATTGGAACTCCTGAAGAATTCTCCAAAGCACAAAAATGCTTAAAGCAGGAGTTCGAGATGGAAAATCTCGGTAAAACAAGTGCTCAATTTGATTGAGCATTGTAGCTAAAAATCCTTTAATTTCGTCAACCATAAAGGTTTGGACATGTTTAAATGGATAAGCTAATCATTCGATCTCTTAGTCAAGGTTTTGTCCCACTGGATTTTTCTTGACAAGGTTTTAATTAGGAACGCGAGTCCACTGTTATCCGCAGTTCGAAATGTTGTACTCTTTTTCCTCCATCCTGGTTTTTATCCTTCTGGGTTTTCCCGGGAAAGGTTTTAACGAGGAAACATATGCGGGTTTATCATTGTTCTGAGAACTCATGTTTTCCTACATTCAGGTTTTGTCCCTCTGGATTTTTCTGACGAGGTTTTTAATGAGATAACAACTTAGAATGGTGAGCATCTTGTAAAGAGAATGTTATCTATATAATTTTTGGCGGAATCAGTAATCTGATTATCACACTCTACTCTTAAATCAGGTTTTTTTACCACACACGATTTTTCATGATAAGTTCTACACAAAGCCAAACAAGCTGCATCGACAATACTGTTGTGAGCTACCAACGTTCAGTTTTTGTCCTAAATTGTTTTCCTGGCGCAACATTAGCAAGAGGAGAAAATTCAAGACGACCATCATCACTCTAAATTTCCAAAAGATTTTACAGCGAAGCTTCAATGAGGCAACATTTTTGGAACGGTAGGTCATCCAAGGGTGAGTGTTGTAAAAATTTGTCCTAGGTGGCTGATCCACCAACAAATACACATCCTAGAAGTGGGACCCACATGAAAACCCTTAGAAGTGACACATGCTACAACACGTGTCAACATTGGGTCAATAGTAACCTTAATGAATGGTCATGTTTATCCCTTTCATTATTGCTATAAATAGCCAGTGAAGATCACATTTTGTGTACGTTTGTGAGTATGTACGAAACAGTAAATAGAAATAAAAAATCTCATTTACATCGTCTCCACCTGCTGTTCTTAAACATAACAGTTAATTATTCGTCGCACTTGAATATTATAGTTCAGATTTTTAGTATCCATATCAAGAGAATTTCAACAAAGATATTATATTACGTAAATATGTTTCTTGGATTCCACCTATTTAGTCTTAGGGAGTTCGTTTGTAACTTTAATCTTTTATAATAAGAAAACTCCATCTTCTATAGTATCTACCTTATTGTTTCAGGATCGCTAACTTTGGAAGGATTTCGATTCTTTGTAACTTTATATTTGTAAACGTTTGAATGTGGAATATACCTTAATTTCAATTCTCTCCTCCATATAAATATTCCAACTCAGCTCATTATTTCTCTTCCATGGAAGTTATTCTAAGCTTTCAGGTATTGGGATAATCAGTAGAGAAACGATCTCTAGCCCGCATACCTGTTACATGAGCCCCATATACTGTCAGGATGTTGTAGTTACGGAAAATCCCACAACTACACCCATTGTAATGATAATAACACAAAGACTAAGTCATGTAAATCAAATCAAACATTAATGATATTATTCACTACTTTGACACTAGTATGATCTTCACAAATACTTTACATTGAGTATATGATATTCTTATAAGGGATTCAAGGTGAGTTTTCATAGAACAATGGAGAGATATAAGATGAAGTAGATTACAAGACTTATTTTCTCTTTTGTTGGTTTACTTTACTTACTCACTGAATTCTCTCTCAACTTTTCTAACTTTGCCGACCACTCTCTCTATGATTTGAATCCTCATATTAGTAAAATACATCAATAGAAGACAATCATGTTCACGTGCAAGATCTTTCACTGAAGGATTCTATCTCAGTTGTCTTTTACACCGGGCTTTTGGGAAATATCTATATATGTATGTTATTTCGTAGGCTCAAAAAATTAATAAAGATATTTCCCACTAATTAACTGGTAATATAACGGTAGTAAAATATTGTTCCCACAGAGAGCTGTGTAATTGATAGGTTATTTGTATTAGCAAGATAAAGTAAATAACAAAGAGGGACTGGTTTTAAGATAAATAAATATAAGGATAATAAAAGAAAGATTATTAAGGAATCCTTCGTCGTTACTAAGCGATTGCTGGATTAGTATACTTATCTATAGTTTGTAAGAACCATTCATCACCTAACATAGAATAACAGCTAGGTATGTGTTATCCCCAAAACTTATTTTACCACAAATACGGATGCTCTCCAATATCAGATTTTGTTCAACTGAACCACCATGTAGTAGCTCACTCAAGATGTAATCCAATCGAACGCTTTAATATTTGTGAATTAGGTTGATCCCAGTAGTTAAACTCTTAGCTCAAGGTTTACTTGTTGGTGTTGTTTTCATATACGATTCCTCCATAGAATCCCTCTGTTAGGTTTCGATATTTATACTTGTATAGAGAGTTATTCGACGATTACTTATCTCCTAACCTTATTAGCAAAATAATAATCAATAGACTAATCTAGCATGCATTCCAAATCAATCTAATAATCACTCATAAACCCTATATATGGTAAAAACAAACGATGATGATAAAAATTGTTAGAGCATAGCTCGGTTGAACCCACCAAGCGTTTGTATGTCAAGTTTGGTAGTCATATTTTAGTTAATCAAAACTCATTTAAAGAGTCGCTTCGTTATGTAATAGAGTCAACTTCGTATAGGTTAGCTTGAAAGTGTTAGGATATGAGACTTGAAAAATGTGGACAAGTATGGAGCTACAACGACAACATCATCCTTCATCTTGAGGTTAGTCATATTTAACTTGAACCGTTTCATTCCCTAACTATCTTTCTAGCATAATGAAAACATAACTGCGAATATGTTTGAATGGTTATACTCTATTAAGACGTATTATTAAGGAATAAAATACAAGGTTTATCGCTTAACCATTAAACTTTGTATATAAGCATCTACATGATCATATGAATGTTATTGTGATTATGTATGGTATGAGTGAAGATATCATCCTAGGAAATAATTTTTTAAACTCGTTTAAAGGAAGTAAGTTCACAAACTTGTTTTGTGAATCGAAAGGGAAATCGCTAGGCTTACTAGTATTGTTATTCATTGCAAATCTATTTTGAATTACCAATATTTATGTTTAATATAACCGCTCATAAAATTTTTTATGTATCTTGGTAAAACTATTCACAATGCCGGACTAATATATTGGTACGACTTTTATTAGTGAAACCGATATTAAATAATCACTCAAGATGGTATGATCTATTCCTTGTAATTGGAAGCAACTTTAACTACCTATCGGGGAACTGATCCTAGTAAGAGGTGCAACACATTAGAAGAGGGGAGTCGATCCTTGTAAGAAATGCAACACGTTTTGGGGAAACCGATCCTATGGACATGTGCAAAACGTTTGTACTTGTTGGGGGAACCTATCCTATGGACATGTGCAACCGAATACAAGTAGTTATCATAAGTTGTGGGGAACCGATCCTAGTACCTAGTCAACCAGGTTTTGGTAACTAGCGTAATTATGCACAGTACTCACATGGACGTAGAACCGAACTTGTTTTGGTAGAACCGTGAAACACATGAATGAAGATTTGATAGGATAATCAATAACATAGTTCATGAAAGTCAGATGAACCAATTCTAAACTTTTTTGGAGGTTTGGAAAATCGTTTCCAAGATTGTAAATATGAAAAAAGGATTTACAAAGTAAATATGTCGACATCATTTGAACATATGCAGTAACTCTTATCCTTAGTTTTTCAAAGATATTCTTTAATAGCTAAAGGAAAATCCCAGGATCGAAATAAATTGAGAATCTTTTAATTAAGGTTGCTTAGTTTTTATATGCTATTTCATTTATAACAATTAAATGCATATATTTAGAAAATAATAATTAGTAATGTGCATTGCTGATTAGAGATTTTTATATTGGGATTTCGGTAAATATTTGCACAGTGCATTTCCAGAAGTTATGAAAATCGATTTTGTGTTTATTGCATATCTTTGAGAATACTCGGTTTTGGAAATTCCTTGGTGTCCAAACTTCCTTGTCTATAAATATTGAAGTTTGCATTTCTAGCAAACTAATCCTCAGAGCCAGCAAAACTACGTCAGTTGTGTTGTTACTGGTGGAGCCGCCTATCAGAGAGGAAAGTATAATTAGGAGAAATCTCTTATGGCTGCTCGGTTAAAAGACTTTTTTGGGATTGATAAGCTCGATGAGTACCGTTGGTGGGAAACTAGATAATTATAGTTTATTTTAGCTTTAGATTGATTTAATTGTCTAATGGTTGTTGAACTTTGATTGCACCTAGTTTTTCTTATTCCTGAGAATCTTCTGATATAAATTCACTCAAACTAGATCGAAGTTTCTACGGGGATCTTTAGAGATCTAAAGACGTCTTGTGATAATCCAACGTTAACAGACTCCATTCTGTGTGTGATTTATCACAAGTGATATATTCAAGTTAATTGTGTGCAGTTGTTTATTGAAGACAAAAGAAGATTTTAAGACAAGAAGACTTTTTGGGTTCATAATTTTTGGTGTGCACAGTAATGTTTTCGTCTGGAAAAGGATCCAACTATAATCGGTTTATCCTTGTGATAAATTGGATTGAATAGTCGAGTAGATCGGCATCTATACACTTCTTTGTCTTTTACGCCAGGCTTTGACAAACGTTTCTATCTTATCGCGCTGCTACTTTCTTATTCGCGTTCCTTTTGTTTGTGATGGTTGTCGCCTTATCCCTGTCGTGTCACTCTTTTTCATTCTCTTTTTTATGGTTCGCGTAATTATTCTTTGGCCTTGTTCTTAATATTCATTGTTTATTCGTGCTTATGGCCATTTTGGTGCGATATTTCTCCCCTGCAGATGTAATCGAGTTGGCATACATTACCAAATTGAGATCGGAACACTTTTATTTCTTCATCAAAAGAATCCACATATTTAGATAGATAAATTCAAGTAGAGGAATTTATATACCACAAAAAAGAAGCTTTTAACTGCTCATTAACATCAATACAAGCCTTTTTGATGAATCTGATGTTTTGATTTGACATACTTGGACGACTTGCAAATATTTTTACGAGAGAAATTAAAATGAATAATAATTTATATAATTTCTACAAAAAATGATTTCATTCTTGGATAATCCTTAGCTATCATGGTTCAAAAAAAAATATCCTTAGCAATAATTAACATAGTCATGAACATACTTCGCAATGTTTTGTAGACAATGAGAGTGAAAGATTCATAACATCATATAAAATATGTTTGTTAGCTTGTTGCATTGCACCTAAAATAAAATATGGTGCACCAGGTCCAGTACTATTCCCTCGGAAAAAAGCTCAACAAGAAATTTCATCAAGGGTTACCAAAAAGAAATTAGCTTAATAATCCGAAATAATGTAATCAGCCTGTTGAAAATGAAATTTTATAGAAGGAGAATTAGTAATATCTAATCCTCCATGTATATAGAAACAACAATAAAAATGGTGTACAAATCCAATATATTCAATCCCGAGATCGTTAAAATTTTCTTTCACCAAATCTGCAACTCTATCAAAATGATCTTAATACATCATACACAATTGAGTACCAGAATCTATAATAGTACCACCTTCTCCTTGACTATTAATCTTTAAAGTACCTGATAGAAGTCTTACTCTTTTGGTACCTATGCTGATATCTTCTAAATTTAAGTAATAGAGTTGTGTATGAAACTGAGGCACAACAATGGGAGTTTTATGTACTTGTTGAACAACGCCTCAAATTGTCGAATCTGCACCAAACCTTAAATATTTGCTCAATGCATCACTATAATAGTCAAATGTCTCGAAGCAGTGGGAATATTTACCTTGTCCAACAACACCTAACTGGTTCAGAAAAGACCCTTCTCCTGATCCTAAACCGTGTGTCCCGCAATAAGATCAGCTTTTCCATGTAAATGATTATTGCCTACCAAATTTTCAAAAATTTATTGAAGAAAAACAAAACCTATTTGTTGTAAAAGGTTACAATCGACGATGTTTACATTGATTTTCAAAGTGATAGTGGAACTTCCTTTTAATCAATCAATGTCGTTAGAATCAATCAATGAAGTTAGGTGTTAGTATTAATTTGTGAGGAAATTATTTGAATATGATTTAGTTTTAAAAAGATTTGAGTATGTTCTAATATTAAAAGGATATGATTATAATTGAATTCCAATAATGAGGATATCTTAGTACTTTTACCTAGTTTAGAAACCTCGTATACCCTTAGCCTAGGTGGGTAAAGAAATATATAGTCGTCAAACAAACCACATAGGATTCAAACTTGGATGCGTCTATATAACCCAGACATAGGTTGTCTACCATACTCAACTGATGTTTCTTTTTCGTATTTTTAAGAAAATATGAAATCTAACAGTATAATGAGAGAACCCCTCACTATGCTCCGCTTATCATAGTTTCACGATAACTATCCTAGTTGTTTGAACCTAGGGTGGATACAGATATTAGATATACGGGAGACTAAAAAAAATCCTTATATAAAACATCCTCGCGTCATTAGCGGCAACTATTTTATTCCTAACCCGTAGACAAGGTTTCAGGATGTCTTAATTTTGGGAGATTACCCAGTTTCCCTTAAGCAGTATGTAGTTAATAAGGTGGTATTATCTACCGATTATGGGTAAAATAAATCTTTTGTTCGTTGGCTATCGGTAGATAAGTGAAGTTTATAAATAACTTTATAAGCTACCTATTATGGTAGTTCCCAAATTCGAAAAAATTGAGATTTTAGCAAAATCAAATTTTTGGGCATCTTACTAATCGGAGGTTATATTTCCTTATTAAACCACTGATTAGAAGGTTTAAGAATGGGTTATTGCCGTAATTGGTAGCATATTAACATATTATTCCTACCGATTGATTATGTTGAAAACTCAGACTTTTATCGGTTTTGGATAATAATGAATTTGGGACAACCGTATATAATCGGACATTAATGAACATCGTTTTACTACCGATTATATAATTGGCGACCTAACCTTTGGGAAATTAAACCCCCCCAAAACCTAGGAATCATTTCATTTTATTTCTTTTGTTTTTAACTCTTATTCTTTTCTTCTTCTTCCCTTCCGATTGTGGAGAGTAAAAACACTATTCCACCCTATTAAAACTTCAATTCATCATCATCGTTGATCGCCGTATCGAAAAATATCGTCGATTCTTCCATAAAACAATGACTAATACTAATGAACCCAAGAGAGATGGATAAAATTTAAAGAACAAAGCGATTGTAAATGATGAAAACGAGGATGAAGACGACGAACACGAAGAACATGAAGAGGATGACGCCGCTGAAGTAGGTCGTGGTGGTGATTCTGATAATCAAACTCTCCAGAAAATGGCCCAATTAGGTAAGTTTCTATCGTTTCTAAGGTTTATGTTGCTTCAATTTTACGAATCCATGAAAATTAGTTCTAGGGTTTTAAGTTATTTCCCAGAATTGGTAGTTTCGATCTTCAATTTTAATACCGAATGTGTATAATTTCTAGGGTTTTTACAACGACCAGTTGTTTGCCACTGAACCCAAAAATGGACTTAATCGGTAGATAATATTTATTTTGCCTTCTGAATGTAACATAGGGTAAGAACATGTAGGGACACATTGATTCGGTAGAATATGGAGATATTATATATGTTATATGACTTCTGATTGTGTGTAATCGTTAGTTATTTGAATTCAAATACCTACCGATTATGCAAGTTGTAAAATTTAGAAAATTTGTGATTTTTGAAAATCCAATTTCTGAGCTACTTTATAATCGGAAGTATGGAATTTTATTTGCTTTCAATTATGTATAATCGGGTTATGTTAGACTCTTTAGTTCCGATTATACATGTCTCATGACATGTTCAATTTCTGAACCAAAATTCATGTATAATCGGAAGATAAAATTATAACTGACTTTCGATTTTTAGTAATCAGTAGACAATCATTATCCCGTGCTTCTGATTGTGAACAATCATAGGATTATAGTTTATCAATTCCTTCTGATTGTGTGGTTTGTGGTGTTATACTTACGAACAAATGTTATTTTTTAGGGACAGGCGAGGTAAGAAAGACCTAGGTACAACTGTTACAGGGACTCGTCAAATAGGGGGAAGAAACTAAGCGCTAGTGTGCGGAAAGAAAGGAGTCAAAAATTTAATTCTAGAAAAGCTGGTACTCGAGAAGTAGTAGAACTAAGTGCTCCACAAGGAAGTCTCAAGAAGAAGTACAACCAAGCGCTCCAGAAATAACTCAAGAATAAGTGGAAACAAGTGCTCCAGAAATTAGACTACAAGAAGGAAAAACAAGTGGTCCACAAGGAGAAGGAGGATATACAAGGAATCCATTCGCGAAGAAAGCTTCACACCTTGTCCCTCATTGAGTTGAAGAAGACGTATTTTGAAGAAGAAGTCCCGGGGTTGCCTAAAGATGGAGGAGCATTGTTATTTGGCTGTAAAGACTCATGGGCCAAATAAATCTATGAAACTGAGGTAATAATCATATTGTTGTTTACTAACTTATTGTCGTTTTATTCGTAATAATAATCTATTAATTTTTTAATTATTGCGTGTTTAATAGTATCATTACGATGCGATTATTATACTCAAACCCACAACCACACTCACTTTGATGAAGAAATGGCCTTTAAAGGACAAATGTGAAAGGTTCAAGACAATCATAGCAAATACTGGGTTATCTTCTGCTTCCGAGAACTCAATGTTGGATCATGACCGGGTAGAGAAATCGTCATTTGTGGAGAGAATGTATCCCGAGACGGACACCTTTCATATGTCGTTTGGGGAGATGACGATTACTCCGGATGATGTAAGGAAAATTCTTAATCTTGATGACTGTGGTGAAGCATTAAGGCGTACCTACTGATTTATTTTCAAATGTTGTTGTAGATAGTGGTGAAACTGGGTTCTTTTCGAAATTGTGAAGGTAACTTTTTTCTAGATTTAAATAAATAAAATTATATGCACAATATTAACAAAATATGAGAGAGAATTTTTACTGGGGGTCAGGATTCCACCATCCACCAAAATTTATGTGATTCAATAACAATTCTTATCATGCAATTCTAGATAATATAACTCCAATCAAAGGGAATTGTGATTCTAATCATTGCCTAAATTAGATTTTGAAAACATCCATTGTTAATCGCGAGCATGAAGTATCAAAAGAAATTTACTAAGCATACTCCATCAAGAGAAAACACAATTGATTAATAAAAATCATTTACTCCATATTTATTTGGTGCAATTAATCATAAAAGAGTTGCATAAATAAATTTAAATAAATTTTACCACATAAATTTTGGAAGAACGGCTTCCTCCGTCACCCCTGGGATTGGATTTAGCTACTCATGATGAAAAACCTCTCAAAATGATTCATTGATACTCAAAAGTTGTTTACAATCAAGAGAAAATGGAGAAAAAATGGTTTACAACACTGTTTGCAACGCATAAAAATGTTACAAACAGCTGTTAGAACAACGACAAAAGGAAGTGCCGTTTCCTGGTTGAATACGTCCCTCACATGAGCGTCGCAGACGCTTGGGTAAAACGACTGCTTCTACGCGTCTGTTCTTCGCGTTCTTCAGTTTACACCAGCAGAAAACTCTTCACTGCGTGTTCTTCTTTTTGACTTTTTTCGACTCCTAAACTATCCCCCAGACTCTCCAACTTTTATCAACTCTTTAGCCTTGTATTTATAGTGTTTTAGAACAAAAATATCCGACCATAACACCGTATAATCTCCCATTAATTCCGTCATTGCTCGCTGCCCATATTTAACAATAATTTCCATTTTTGGCTTCTACACACGTAAACTTTGATCCTGCACGCTCTAGTTAACCTTCCCCACGCCTCCAAAGTCATCGAACTCCTCCAAAACACTCCATGCATGGCAAAAACACAATCAAACTCATGTTACAGGACACGTTGCTCTGTTTTGAGCTCGTGACTCAAACCAGGATTTCCAGCCAATTCCGATCAAATTCGATGCCCACAATGTGTTCCTTAAGCTATATCACATCTTCCTACCAAGTTTGAGCCATTGAATCGCAACACAACACCTTCATTTTGTCGATTTAAAATCTGCCAGTTGATGAACCAATTTTCCCGCCAAAAAGTTTATTTGAATTTGAGAAGAAGGTGCCCCTTATCCAGAGTGCTGGGGTGCGAATAATAATTTGGGTGGAAATAGTAATTCTTCTGGGATCCTCCGGTACATTTCTTGGGACGTTTCCGGTGCATTTCTGGGGTGCCTTTCAGTGCATTTCTCCGGGGTGTAAAACATTACTTATTGAGCAACTCTTTCTACACAAGGGGTATTTCTCCAAAAACACCTAAACAAACATAAAAACACCACAATAAGCAAAAATGGGTACTAACAAAATACACAAAAGAGATGAAAATAGACACATAAATGCGTCTATCACCTACACAAAGCAGTTAAGTTGGGTACAACTTGATGAACTCTGTCAGAAGTGTCTTGGTTGGATAAAGCGACAACAAACATTGAGCTCAACGAGTGCGCTTCCTACAAGAATAGGATGTTCAGAATGGCTCAGTTGATGAAGATGTTCAAAGGAACAAAGTATAAACAAGATAAAGGACCGTTAAGTGATGCCGAAGTGGAGCATGCGGCCACCGCCTATCTGTTTTGTGTATTGGAATGTGTTATATTCCCCAATGCCAGTGGTAACCTAGTAGATGCCAACCTTCTACAACTATTGGATCCTCTCCATAAGGTCGCGGATTACTCTTGGGGCATGGCATGCCTTGCATTCTTGATGACAGAGTTTAGAAAGGCGTCGAGGCTTAAGAATAGACAAATTGCCGAGAACGTGAATTTATAACAGGTATTTGCTCAACTCTATTAATCCATTGATCAGTGTGTTTTGGTGTTCATCAAATATAAGAATGAATTTCTAATACTTGGTTCGACATCTATGTAGATATGGATCTATGATCACTTCCCTGGTCTGAAATTGGTGGAGAACCCCGAGTGGGAGAAAGGTACACCGAGAGGTATAAAGTACAAGTTCAATGACAACCGTTCAAGGACAAAGGATCAGATGTTTGGTTAGCCTGAGGGATAAACTAGACGCGATGAAGTCCTCAGATGTATGTTTTGATCCATACAAGGAAGACTGGGCTAGTGGACATATAGCGGGTCTCTCCGAGTTGTGTCGCTATTATGGATCGTTGTGGAACCACACAGGTTGTGTGATGTACAATGGCTTGAGGGTGATGCGACAACATGGTTATGTACAAGGAGTACCATGGAGACACATATATGAAAGTTCAACTTGGACGTGGAGCATAGCGAGTCTAACCAGGACAACATCAAGGTAGTTTACTCTAGTTCAGCTATTGTTTCTGAGTATTGGGATAAGAGGATGGACTTCATGGTGAAAATTTCAAGAGGTGCCAACTTGGTGATGAAAATGCTCCAGGTTATATGGAGTGGTACTGGGAGCATTCTCATTATCGTGTAATCCGCGAGCTTAAAGCAAAGACGACCACGGCGGCTTCCGTTTACAAGTGTATCGTCGAAGAAAAATCGAAAGGTTATGAAAGACTGGTACAATATTATTTTCTCATTAATATTACAAATCGTTTTTATAAGGTAAACTCCATTTGATGTTTTGTCAATTTAAAAAACAGGCGCCAAGGTTCAAGTCTTTACCCAAATGGTGCACAGACTGCATAACTGCTGGAGCGTCAGTGCCAATTGAGAGAAATGATTGAAAATGTTGATAATGCAGAGTATGCAGCAGAGTTTGGGGATAAAGTTTCGAAGAACCAGCCCAAGAAGAAAACATCAAAGACGAACAAAAGATATCAAGCTTCTTCTAACTCTCTTGCCGAAGGAACTATTGAGGGAGATGAAGGTGGTGTTGTTGATAATGTTGGTCTTGATGCTGGTCTTCCTGCGTCGTTGGATATTATGGATTATGTAGTTTTTAACACTTCCTTTTGGATTACCATGTTTTAAATTTATATGTTCTTAAGTTTATGGATTATGAGTATATTGATTGTCTGAAACTGCGGAATTTTTGCTAATAATCGGAGGATAAATATCAACCTTAACTACCGATTCTGGTAAATTTTCAAAAAATGGCCATATATCTTCAGAACCGGTAGTAGCATTATCTACCTTAACTACCGATTCTGAAGAATTTTCCAAATTTTTGTCAGACAGGTCCACAATCGGAAATAGAACTAGGAAAGTTTACTACCGATTATAGGTGTTTTCATTTCGCACTTCTTCTGTACAAAAAAAAACTTATAATCGGACACAAGATTTTCTCATTGACTACCGATTTTCGTGGGTTTTATCATTGGTAGTTTAGATGACCTTCTTTAGTCTACTGATTATTTAAGTTCCCGAATTCGAAAACTTGAGTTTTTTCCAATTTCATATTTGGGACAACTTCGTAATCGGGAGAAAAGTTGACTCCTACTATACCGATTATTTGAGTTCCCAAATTCGAAAACTTGAGTTTTCTTCCAATTCAATTTTGGGGCAACTTCATAATCTGGAAATGTAGTATGATATTACACCCGATTGACCTCACAGACACTACCGATTATGAGATTCTCCACCGTTTGCGTAAAACTATTCTTCCGAGTATAAGATTTTCTACCGATTGTATACACCAACATACCCGATTATAGATATGACTAACGAGTATAGGTTTTGTAGGAAACAACGAGGCAGACCAAATAAACTACCGATTGTAGTTTAAACTATCGATTGTTGAGGGCATTTTTGCCATTCAAAAAAATCGTAGATCAGGAATGGTCTGGATTTAGGTTTCGGTGACCTTTTTTGTTTTTTTGTGTCTCCCCTAATTTTTTCAGGATCACGCCTAATGACGCAAGGTAAAATATGAATGCTAATCGGATAAATTTAAAAATGAAGTGGGTAAATTTAAAATCTATGATAAGTGTACGAGTTTCCTCTATGTTTTTTTTTTCTTTTGTGTGTGATTTTGGGGGGTTAGTGCCAAGGTTACTCAACCTGGATGCCAAGTAGAGTTCCTAAAAAATAAACACAAACAAAAACACCAATGTTCTTAAATATATAGCAATTCAAGCAATGGCCAAGCATTACAACTACCGTACGGTGTACGTTAAGATGCTAAATAATTGCAACTTGTTCATACATCCTTACGAAGCTTTTTTTCATAATTATTATATGATAATTTTTGAGATTGTAGATCTATCAGGGGATACATATATCTGTACAAATTTTATTGGGCCAACGGAGCAAAGCGAGGGAGGATTCTAGATATGATGATTTTGTGTTAATACGAAGAATGATATATTTTTTCAATTTGACAAAAAAGATTGGATTTGGCGTAACCAAAAAATCGAGTTAGAGGTCTTGGGGTCGATTCGAGAGAGAGAGCCATTTTTACTAGAGGGAAAACCGACTTTTGGGTGGATTTAGAGAAAACTTTCCCTCTAAGAGCAAGTCTTATGGTGGAAGAGTTCCATCTTCCACGCCACCTCAGCATTTGGAACCGTGGATGGAAGTGCAAGTGTAGTGGTGGAATAGTGAAAACGCTATTCTTAATAGCCCTAAAAAAACGCTATTAAGAATATCGTTTTTTCTCAGCGGTTAGATTTCAACAACTCATCCTAAATCTACGGACAAAAAAAAACGTTATTAAGAATAGCGTTTAACGCTATTCTTATTGGCGTTCAGATGGATTCCACGAACCCTTCCACAAAATGGTGGAACCTTGCTTGAATTTTCTGTGAAAAACTCCAACTTGGAAGCCATTAGACTTGACATTCCATTGTTTTTCCACACTTGGAATAGGTTGGATTCCACCATAAGACTTGCTCTAACAGTAGTCATTCTTAGGTCTCCCAATGGTGCTGTTGGAATATTCGACACAGTAGATGCCCCGAAGGTGGATCCAATATGCAACGGGAAAATGAAAAGAACAGGACAGCAACCACGGATATTCTTGAAGATATTTGTGTGTGATCGTGTTCTAATTTTGTAAAACTTTTAACACCCTGAATGAGGCGTGCATATTCTTGTTGTTTCTCGTCAAATTCGTTTCATTATTTGGCAGTTGCTCATGACATAAGCATTCCATGAACCTTGCTCAAAGTTAAAACCTTGATTACAAGAATCGTCCATTCACGTGAATGGTGAAGCACTGAAGTTTTCATATGATCATTAATCAAGTAAACTAATCACAACTCAGTGGTAATACCAATCTAAAAACCAAACCCAGATTTCAAATACCTCGATCTATCATTCAAATCTTACACCAAGAAAGAAAAAACATGGGAGTTTTAACAGATGATAATAATAATAATAATATTACCTGAAAATGAAATTAGACTCGGCTAAATTAAGCTTGGAAATTTTGATCACCATTGGTGAAAGGAGAATAATCAATCAAATTTGTAATGAGAGAGTGAAGGAAAGTACTAAAGAGCATTTTTTTTTTCCTTACACCATTCACGTGTGCACCTTTGGGATGCAGACAATCGATCAAGGCAAGGAACTTTTTGTCTCTATGTTTTGGCGTTCTTGTTTATAATCATACAGCACAATGGCTTTCCCCTGTTGATCATCTGTTTTATTAATCCACCCCAAAATTGGCTTTCCCTTTAGTAATAGTAGCTTTCCCCCTGTTGATGAATGATGCTGATTGATTCGAGCTTTGTAAGAATTAGGATTCTATCTGGGTTTATGTGAAATTGATTGCAGGGCAGGGAAGTAGATGTAATGCCGTAGTCATCGACCTAGCCATAAATCTGGTGGATGTTCACCATGGATCAAGAGCCCTAGATGAAGGGTTGTATCTTAACCTGAAATTTCAACTGAAATTGGGTTGTTGATTGCTGTTTGTATCCATCCTTCATCAGTTTTGCAGATTGCGTATCAGATGTTTGATAGAAACTCTGAAACGACTTAGCTGCTACCATTGATAATTCGGCTTAATGGTGGTATTTCTGAAAGTTTAGGACATGAAGTGGATGCTGACCGAGAAGACTTCCCAAAACACTTCTCTCTATGTCCATCGCTTGCTTGAAGATTTATTCAAGTTCATGGAGCCGTACTTGAGAAATACTGAGCTTGGAGAACCTGTAAGCTTATTTTATTTGAGTCGTGCAGTAAGTTACTGCTTATCTGTATGCGAAACATGTTAGCAGGCACTTGCTAAACATGTTGAAAGCTGACTTTTTTACAAACATGGTAGATGGTAGAAATCCTCAAGATGACTTCATCGCTATGCGACATTTCGGAACAAAGTAAAGGGAGCATAGCCAAAAAAAACATTGTTGAACTGGTTTTTTATTTTGAAAGATTCTCCATGTGATGATGGTCCTTGTTAGGATTGTATTTATTCTCAAACCAGCTTGTGATCCTTTTTTATATATCAGTTGTTAGGGTAAATGTCAATTTTATTTTGATTAGACAGTAGCGGGTATTGAACCCCTATTTTATTGTATCAGCGGGTAAATGTCAATGTTTAAACCTAACCAAGTAGCTCTAGAAGGATGACAACTGATGAGTAGATGAAAGAGATATTCCTTTTCTTTGACCCTATGCGGCATTTGTTGGCCAGACTTTCATCCGTTGAATTCGCTTTATATGTAGATCGACAGTGAAAGAATGCAAGTGGTGGAAGTGACGTAGCATCTGCACCATCATGGCATGGCCTGAGATGCAGTTGTAATGCACCATAATGGTGCAACATTGAGTCTGGTAGGCCTTTGGCCAAGACCAGTCAGCATCTAACTAGAATTGACTCAGCCCCTAGAACAAAATCTCATTTTTATTCTGCGTTAATTTTTTGTGAGTACAAAATTTAGTTTCGCGTTAATTTTTTCGGGTCATCTAGTATATATATGGTAGGAGATATGTTAGTTAGAAAAGATATTATATTTGTGTAAATAGGCTTTTGGGTTTCCTGCCTATTTAGTCCTGGGGAAGACCGGTTTGTAACTTTAAGATAATAAGAAAACTTCATCCTCTCTACCTTACCTTGTTGTTTCAACTTTGGAAGGACTTCGATTTTGTAACTTTCTCCCCGCAAACGTTTGAATGCACCTTTATTTCAATTCTCTCTCAACGATATAACTATTTAAACTCAGCTCACGATTTCTCTTCCAAATGTGAAATCTTTCAAAAAGGCTTGTATTGACGTTTATGAGCAGCTACAAGCTACCTTTTGTGGTGTATGTATTCCCCTGGTTGAATCTATCTTCTCTTTGAAATAGAGAAAGCAAAATATTTTTCAAAATGACGTGTAATTATTTTGATTTGATATGTTTGGCCAGCTTGCAAATATTTTTACAAGAATTAAAATGAATAATAATTTATTAAAATTTTCTTGACAAAATGACTTTATTCCTGGGTAATCATTAGAGATAAACACAGTCATGAACCTACTTCGCATTGTTCTGTAGCGAATGAGAGTGAAAGATCCATAACATCATACAAAATCCGTTTGTTAGTTTGTTGCATTGCACCTAAAATAAAATGCGGCGTACCACGTCCCTTTTTGTCAACTCCGAAAAAAGCTAAACAAGCAATTTTAGGAGATTTCAAAAAGAAATTGGCTTTATAATCTGATATAACATAATCGGCCTGTTGAAAATGAAGTGTTATTGAAGGATAGTTGGTAATATCAAATCCTTCAGGTATATGGAAACAACAGTCAAAATGGTCTACGGATCCGACATATTCAATTCTGAGCTTGTCAAAGTGTTCTTTCACCAAATCGGCAACTCTATCAAAATAATCCTTGTACATCTGAGATAATGGAGTACCAGAATCTATAATAGTACCACCTTCTCCTTGACCATTAACCTTGAAAGTACCACTTGGAAATCTTACTCGTTTGGTACCTATGCTGATATCTTCTAAATTTAAGTAATAGAGTTGTGTCTGAAACGCAGGCACAACAATGGGAGTTTTTTTTACTTGTTGACCAACGCCTCTAATTATCGCATCTGCACCAAACCTTAAATATGTACTCGATGGCTCAGCATAATAGTCAAATGTCTCGAAGCAGTAGGAATATTTACCTTGTCCAACAGCTCCTAACTGGTTCAAAAAAGACCCTTCTCCCCATCCCAAACCGAGTATTCCCGCAATACGATCAGCTTTTCCATGCAAATGATTATTACCTATAAAATTTTCAAAATTTTCTTGAAAAAAACCACAACCTATTTGTAGTTCAATTCTCTCAGGTTCATTAGTATCAAACCCTAGAGTGAATTTTTCTTTAGCAATAACACCAGATGTAATTGATCCAGACGCATATCTTGTAAAGTAGGTGCAGTGGCCATCTCTATTGCACATAGCACGCCTACAACGAGGATGCATACTACAAGGTACCGGACGATATGTAGTTGACAACTTCCAAGGATAAAGAGGATTATCTTGATTGAAAGCCTTAGTGGCACCTTCACATTGAATCCACGATTGATTACTACCGGAATCAATCAACAAATAGTATTTCAAAAATGGTGGTAGTTTACCAGTTGGAAACGTACCTAAACCAATCTCTGCAACATAAAACATTGCTGACTCATAAACTACGGGCAAACGTGCAACATTAGGATCCATAGAGTGCGTAGCATTTCTCTGAAGTAATATTTGTGATTCGATGTAACGTACTCGAGTTTTGGATTGTTGTACGAGTCTTTGAAGCCTTTCGTCTCTTGTTAAATGATCACCTGGATATAAAGGCGACTCTTTGGAATCTATATGAATCATCTTCATACTAAACCCTTTCTTTGGGTACACAGCAATGATTGAGTTTAACAGTAGTGAAAATTGAGTAATTGCTAGAAGAAAAATGAAAAACATTCTCCCCATTTTTGAGCAAAATAGAAATTTGATGGATACAGTTATAAGCAATATTGAACTTCAATATATAGTATTATAGTAAAAACTAAATCCTGTTACTATTCTTTTGATTTTGGAAATAATTGGAAATCTTCTGTTTTTAATACACAATTAACGCTCATGCAGGTACATGATACAAGTGGTGCCAGCTGTTATAACGCACAGTTAAGGAATTAAGCTGGACTAACGCATCATGAGATCTTTGAATGATAAATGAGATTTTTTGATATCAAGATTTGTTGTTAAGAAAGCATATCAATTCATTGGAGGAAATTTCCAAAGATGTTTACTTTTAATTAGTTATTTCCAAAAATGTTCTAAATTATCAAAAATGTTTGGATAGCAGGGAATGTGTACCCATTGCTTGATATTGTGTACACGTTCCAGTGAATGTGAACACATTTCGGATGAATGTGTACACATTCACACCTCTAATGTGTGCCCATTGATTATATGTACCTGTTGCTTTAAAACTAGACATCTTTAGTAAATGATTATATGAACCCACCACTGAATCTGCTGTTGTAGACACCAATGAAAAGGACAAAGAAGGTGCAGGTGCGAATGGGAAGGTGAGTTCGCCAACTCCATTAGAAGCTTCGTCAGTGTTGGTTAATGAATCATCTGTAATTGATGGAGAGGCGACAAAGCAACTAGGAAGTAAATGGATATATACAGAGAAGTATGATGAAAATGGGAATTTGGTTCGCTTAAAAGCAAGATTGGTGATCTTTGGAAATCATCAGGTGGAAGGCTTAGACTACAAAGAGACCTTCGCACCGGTAGCAAAAATGACAACAGTGCGCACTTTTCTGGCAGTTGCAGCTGTTAAAAATTGGGAAGTACATCAGATGGATGTACACAATGCGTTTCTACATGGAGATTTGGAGGAAGAGGTGTATATGAAAATACCACCTGGATTTGCGAAAGGAAATCCTAATATGGTATGTAGAATGAAGAAATCATTGTATGGTTTGAAACAGGCTCCACGTTGTTGGTTTGCGAAACTATCAACATCTTTGAAGAATTATGGTTTTCGGCAATCTTATTCAGACTATTCTCTCTTCACTATGATAAAAGGAAAGGTGCAACTTAATGTCTTGGTGTATGTGGATGATTTGATTGTTGCAGGAGATAATATAGTGGAGCTAAATAAATTTAAAACATACTTGGGACAGTGTTTCAAGATGAAAGATTTGGGAAAATTAAAATATTTTCTGGGCTTGGAGATAGCTCGCAGTAAACAAGGCATTTATGTTTGTCAGCGGAAATATGCATTAGACATTATTATGGAGACGGGGTTATTAGGAGCAAAACCGGCAGAGTTTCCAATGGAAACTAATCATCGTTTGGCTTTAGCAACAGGGCCGTTGTTGAGTGATGCAGAAAGGTATCGACGATTGATCGGAAGATTGATTTATCTGGATGTGACTAGACCGGATCTAGCTTATTCTGTGCATATTTTGTCACAGTTTATGCAGCATCCAAGACAAGAACATTGGGAAGCTGCACTTCGGGTAGTAAGATATTTGAAAAAGAATCCTGGGCAAGGAATTTTGTTGCGCTCTGATAGTAGTTTAAGTTTGAAAGGATGGTGTGATTCAGATTGGGCAAGCTGTCCTTTGACTAGACGATCGTTGACAGGATGGTTTGTGCTTCTTGGAGATTCACCAGTGTCTTGGAAGACTAAAAAGCAGTACACAGTTTCTCGGAGTTCAGCTGAAGCAGAATACAGATCTATGGCTGCAGCTACTTGTGAATTGAAGTGGTTGAAGCAATTACTAGGTGATTTGGGAATTCTTCATACACAGGGAATGAATCTTCTTTGTGATAGTCAGTCGGCATTGTATATTGCTCAGAATCCCGTATTTCACGAAAGAACTAAACATATAGAAGTGGATTGTCATATCATCAGGGATGCCATAGTACAGAAAATTATTTCTCCCTCGTATACGCCCACAGGAATACAGTTGGCGGATATCTTCACCAAAGCATTAGGACGAGTTCAGTTTCAAGGTCTTTTGGCCAAGATGGGCATTTGTGACCTGCATGCTCCGTCTTGAGGGGGGGTATTAAGGAAAGTGGTAATACTTTCCAAGACCGTAATGGTCAGTCTATGGAAAGTATTGTCCATATCAGTCACGGACTTGAGACTGATAAGGTAAGTGGTATATATATGGAAAGTATTGTCCATATCAGTCACGAACTTGAGACTGATAAGGTAAGTGGTATATATTAGGAAAGGATTGTTTATGTAAGTCATGTTTGTGAGACTTATAAGGAAAGTCTCAAATCAGTGTCTTAGGTAAGTTTTGAGAACCGTAATGTATAAATATCTATGAAAGTATCATGAATAAAATTAAGAAAAGAATTACCAAAGTTTTGTCAAGCTTTCTGTAAAAACCATTTTTGGGCATTGACCTACCATTTTTAGTAAATAGATTATGGTATTTCAGTATTTGAAGTTTTGAACCAATTTTCGCATACTATCTCTTATCATAGAGTGTTCAAAAGCATATAAAAATATCCTCTCCATGTGTAACAGAATTTGCTCAGATCAAAGACCAATTCATTTTAATCGGATAATAACTGCCAGACTGATACCTCTCCGTTTTGGATTGTATATAGTAGTACGAGTATGATGGTACCAAGGATTTTACCCTAAACAGTCAACTCAATCCTTTTGTATCCTCTTTTCATCGATGGGTATAATCTTCTTTATCCTTCTCAAAGAAGAAGAAAAAGCAAGTAGGAAAACTCTATGATGGATGAAAGGTATTGACATTTATAACTCTTAAGTTCTTTGCGGAGATGATATTGAAAGGTATTGACATTTATAACTCTTACGTTCTTTGCGGAGATGATATTGAATCCCATGACCGCATTTTCCTTCACTGTAAAATAGCACGCAGAGTTTGGTCTTCGGTTCTACCAAGTGATGGTTGGTCTTGGGCAATTCCAAGAAGCATGAAGATGCTTGCACTTGGGTGGCAGCAAGTCCTTTTCTCTAATGCAAGAAACTTTCTTTGGGGTTTAATTCCCGCTGCAATTACACTATTTGGACAGAGCGAAATTGGAGAATCTTTGAGCACGATTATATTTTTAAGAAAGATTCTGACCTATGTATTAATGTATAGAAGTGAAGGATTCCATTCTAGCTTGGGCAAGTGCAGCTGGCAATAGGGTACATTAGAATTTTTCTAGTTCAGTTCTTAACAATTAGGATGCATTCTTTACGTAATCTTACTGTTTTCGTGTTATTTTTGCTTAATCTACGGTTGGGTTTGGTAATGCTTTTATTTTTCCAAAAGCACTCTCAAAACCTATATATATTAATAATTTTTGAAACTAGTGTTTGGTAAAAAAAGTCAAAGTACTTTTTCCCCAAAGCAATTTCCAAATTCCTCAATTATTAAAAACTGGGGAGGAGGAGCTTTTAAAAGCTACAAAGGTATAAGCTTTGGTCCCACCAAAATTTAATGCTTGATTTATCATTTTTGTCCATATTTTATCTTGTAAATGACAAAAATTACCTTAAATATATATACAATTAAATTTTTATTTTTTACATTTTATTTTTTAAATATTATTATATTTTATTTTCAAACTATTTTATGATACCATTTCGTTTGTATTTTGTAAACGATAAAAAGTACCCTTGGATATATACAATCAATTTTTTATTTTTTTAATTTATTTTTTAAATATCATTACATTTCATTTTCAAACTATTTTACGATACCATTTCATTTAATTTGTTAAAAATAAAAGTAAAATAAATATTAAATAATTACTTAACTTTTTTTTAATTTTTTGTTTGAAAATTATATATATATTAAAAAATGGTTAAGTAAAATATTTATTTTTAACAATCATAATCATAGTAGCAATTAGTAAATTTAATATTTAATATATTTATATTTAATAATAAAAAAATTATTATTTTTAAACACAATTAAATTGCATAAAACTATTTCCAAAAATATGTCTGTTTTTGTCATTTCCCACATCAACAATGACTGAATTTCATATTTTACCAAACACACTTTGATTGCTTTAATTTTTAATCAGCTTTAACTTTAGTTAATTTTTTACCAAACGTCTAACTGCTTTTTTCTCACACCACAGCACATCAACGCACAGCAGAAAAGTGCTTTTATAAAAACGGCAGCAATACCAAACTAAGCCTACATCTATGATGGATTATTCCACCCAATATCCTTGAACTGATGGGAATTACGCATCTTATTGTTCTCTGGTTCTCAAACATACGATGTCAACAATTGGTTTACTAGACATTCTCAATTACATCTTCTGAACACGAAATCCACCATTCATGTCTTAGATTACTATTTTAGATGGATAACTAGCACAGTTGACAAGAACATGGCAATTGTTATGTCTCGGTGTCTCATTTGGCATATTTGGAGATCCATTTTACATAAATTGCAAGTGATGTCTTGATGTGTCGTGGGCAATTGATATTCTCATATTGCATTTTCTTGATACAAAAGATTACCGGATCCATTTATTCTTCATTAAGGTTCAAGAAAAATTCAAATTGCCAAGGAGGCCAAGAGAGCCTGATATTGGTTCATTTTTATGATTATTAATCCCGGCTAAATTAGGGCCTATGTCGCTTAATTGGGGTCTATGAATTTTTTCTTCCACCTAATAGAAAATGATAAAGGGTTCCTAAAAGATTGCAAAAATACTAAACTAATCCTTAAAGAAACCTTAATTATTCTAACACAAATACAAATACAAAATTATAACTTAATTAACAAATAAAAAAATCATCAATCAAAACTCAATTTATTTTTCAATTTTCATCAAAAATAAAAATAAATCATAATCAATCACAAAAAACAATTATAATCTAATTTCGTTTTGGTTTATAAAAAGAAACCCAAAAACAATGATGAGTTAAATCCCTTTACACAATTCCTTCTAAGAGATACTCTACAATGATTTACCTCTAAAACTTTAAAATTCACTCATCAAGTTTTTCTGAAAATCCACCCAGAATAGGTTTATATGTGAACCATAGTAATCTGATTGTGGCCTTAATCGGTTTTTGATGTGAACCTACATAACACGATTATGGGTTGATGTGATGAACATAAACTATAATCGGGTTACATTAATACACAATCAACTGATTCTGGATTCTTGTTCGTATCATTTTGTACCATATATAATCCGATTGTTTAGTTAAAAATCTTTGTACCCTTTTCTTCCAATAATCGGATTACATTATCGTCCATATATGTAACGATTCTGTAAAAGATGCAATAAACTACCTCCAGAATCGGACTTTATAAATGTATAAGATGTACGATTATATTACAAATTTCATGAGTCCGATTTACCCAAAATCTTGACTTGAATGACGGCCTAAAACTAACGTGCATTTGATCTCTATTCCCTTGTCTATAAACCATTGCTTTGCATCGTTTCTGTCTTCCCATTCCAAATCAGTGAAATAGTGGGTAGAGGTATCGGGACCCAACATAGATACGACTTTGGGTTGATCTTCTTCAAACGCACCAACAATCTACAACAAATATTAACAAGTCGATGAATCAAAATCGGTTTATATGTTACAGTCGATTAAACCGATTACTAGGAATCAATTTATATGTGCAACTATAAAGACCGATTAAAGAATTGTCAAAAAAGTTTCAAAGTTTATAATAGGTTCACGTCTCGTATCATGTAATCTGATTTTTGTTCACATTTGTCCTGGAACTTTTTTTTCTCCAAAATCGGATTACATATACACGAAATTAAAGCGATTGTCAACTTCGTGTAATCTACGTGATTACTCGAGGGAAGAAATCGGATTATGCACATCACCAACAAAAACCGATTTTCATCACGTATCCACTGCGCCAAAAATCTTAGTACAATCGGTTTATATGGTGATGGATAAAGATCGATTGTTGTACCCAATTTAAGGATTTTACCCAGAATCGGTTTTTGCCATGCTATCAAATAAACCGATTCTGGGTAAAAGTTTTGAAAAATTTTCCCTTTTTGGGCGGTTGGGACATGGAAATACATGTTGTAGATCGTTACGACTCATACCTGTTTATTAAGAGCATTATCACCTTCTTCTTCCCGATGAAATTGTTTTTGTGATGGAATAATATCCTCAAGAACTCTTTGGTTGACTTTCTCTTCTTCATTCAACAAATTAATCAATTCGGTAGGATCGAAATCATGATAATCTGATGCACCCACTTCTTTATCACTACTAGAGTCTTCATCATTACTATAAAGTTTCATTTTTTCTAAGGAAATCACAAACCCTAGTTTTTCATTTTTTTCCCTCTACTTCTTCTTTCCCTCGAAACCTTAAAAAAGAAAATGAATTTCTACTCTAATCCAAACATTATAATCCCACTGAAGCACTAATTAATTTCACAAATATTAACTTCATTAATCATCACTAAAAATGAAAAATATATTTATATCGATCCTAAAATATAGGGATTACGACACAAGACAGGTAAGTATAAGAATATAATATATGCCTTTGATATCAATGATTTCTTTCCTCCTTTATGGTCTAAATGTGATTGTCATGATGATGTTGATCTTTGTCATACGTGAAGGTGGTGCAGATATCTTATAGAAGAAGTTAGAGATCGGTAGCTTGTTAACCTGGTAAACATGGTGGTAGTAAATTGAGCTCAAGCCTGCTGCCGTTGCGTTATCCGGAAATCGATTTCTTCAACTTTAGACTTGTACATGTTGCGGATCGAACATCCTGGAAACAAATTTGATGATGCTTTCAAACCATCTTTTTCTATGAACCGAACCTCCTGGAAACAGTTTCATACAACTTTGTAGTGATGCAGTTTCGGTGGCTTCCATAGGTAACAATTTCAGCAAACCTCGAACACGAATATGGACTGCAGTAACTGCGATTATCTGGTCTGTAGACGCTGTAATCAGATGTACAAAAACAATTGTGATCAAACTAAACTGCAACTGTTTACGATCAACTGGACTGCAGCAGTGGTTTTTGACGGGTCCAAACTGTTTTCTCATGAACACGATTGTGAAGATTTATGTATAAATTTTCGTAACGGGAAAACACGATTCTTTTTCTCATAATCCCCTTATTCGTCGCAATTATTTGTATCCAGGAACTTTTCCAGGAACCAAACACGATAATTTTGGTGATGATGGTCATAACTAGGGTTTAACACAAAACTATCATAAAGATGATAGCCACGAATTCAACGTGGTTCGGCATGGTTTGCCTACATCCACCACTATAAGAAAACTTGGCTTTAGCGACTATTTTCTTACCAACTACGGTTGGTGGAACTCTTCAACAAAAAAAATTGTTACTATAATTAGGTCCAGTTAGCAGAAACCTCTAACCACCAGTTTCCAGCAACGATAGTAATTGAAATTCTTTAGCAACTATAGTTTAACAACTTGAATATCATATTTGTTGTTATAAGCCTCTAGGCACCATGATTGGGTAACCAAAATGACCCTGGAAGGTAAACTTTTTGTCACTCGTGTTGCCCACCAAAAAAATGTATTGGTAGATGCCTAAAACAACCATCAAGTTGTTGGTGTTGGTAGTACCTTTCAGCGACGATGATTTGCCAGCTACAAAATACATCAGAAGGTAAATACTTCAACACACTATGAGTAGAACCAAGTTAATCTATTGATGGACAGTTATACTAACCCATCAATTCATTAACATGGTCACTTGTTTTTTGCACGGAGTCTATTATGTAGCTATGAAAAATACGAGTCAATCCCACAAGGAGTTACTTGTTTTGTGCACGGTGTCGAAATTTCTAAGTTCTATTCATACTAATTTTGAACGGATTGGTAGTTGGATGACTAAAATATGGACGATTATACTACATAAAGAAACAAGATTAAAGCATATGTACAGAGAAACTAAGGCTTTAAATTCACCTCTCAAATGCATATAAATCTCTTGGTTGATAAATTAAATCTCGATGTTAGACTTCCTTTGAATCACTAAATACATATTCTTACAATATCGATTATAGAATTCTTTCGATATAGTTGGACATACTTAAAGATTAAGATACTGATAGAAATCACGTTAAATAAAAGTATAACAATAAACATATACAAACAAGTCGAAGGTGCACGACGGGTCTTAAGTAGTATCCCGAGAAGGTCGAGGAATATTACGTGAAATTGATCCGTCACATGGGAAATTGAGTGAGAGCGAAGGTCATTGGTTAAAATTGAATGAGTGATTGACTAATATCGATTGGACTCAAGAGATATTGAGTTATTGGATAAAATTGAATGATAAGTACTTTGATTCCGAAACAAATTCATCTGATTTTAGATTTCGTTCGACCTCATTGAATATATATGTTTAAGTATTACAGATTGGGAGATTTATTTTTAGTTCGACTCCAAAATTCGTTTGTCTTGCAAATTTTACTTGGTTAACATCCAACACTTGAAGATTTTTTTGGTCTAACTTCCAAATTTGAAGACTAGTTTGATTGTATATTTTAGAATACCGAAAGTTGATAATAACGCGGATAAACGGGTTATTTTTTTTTGAAACAAAACACGAGTTAATTTTATCCCAAAAAAAAAATAATAAAACACTTGTCTCAACCCTGTAAACTCCCAAATCAAATATCTACCGTCCAAAGGTGTAGTTAATCTCTATGACTGTGCTGCTCTATCCACCTTCCAAACGTTTCATACTAGCCAGGGTATCCCAATTTTTTATTCTTTCTTTTCTTTTTATTTCTTTTCTTTCTCTCTCTCTTTTTATTCTCCTGCTCTGGAGTCTCTGGTCCGCCGTTTCTGTGCAAAACCCTAAGTAAAAACTGCAGCCACCTTCACTTACCACCACCTGAATCCTTTTTCTATCTTTATTTTTTCTCTATTCGCTGAATAAATAAATGTATTTCACCAAAGAATACTGAAGCCGAGGAGCTATTCATAATTTTTTTCTCTTGATGCTTCGATCAAAAGTCCATCTACTCTATCTCATATCTTGAGACAAAAGTAATTTTGTTGTATAGATTATACACATTTGATATTTCGAGCCGAGTTTATCTCGCCTATCTATTTCTCGAAATATGTGTTAGTAAGCTTTCGCTTTAACCAAGTTCATCTTTACCTAGTGACGAAAGTCATGTTATGTTTCAATTACTTCGAAAATTGCTCTGAAGAAAAATGGTTTGTGAATAACGACTATATAACGTTCTCTGAGAATGTTTCATTAATTGAAATGAGAGTTTAGATTATATAACCATTGATGGATATTAGCATTGTTGTGGAAACACATATATGTATAAGTCTTATGCCTTGAACCATGTAGTTGCATCTTTTCTGATGACTACATCCAAGTAAAACTAAAGACTAAAGAACTGTCAAGATATGAAAGATTCATAGAAGAACAAGATGTAAAGAACATAATATGTAAAGATTGACACAAGCATATAACATGGTTCGGCCTTATAGACCTACGTCCACGGATAAGAAGATGTTTTCTTATTGATTATAAGGTCTTACCCTTGAAAGTTTTACAGATCTCTTCTATGTTCCTCACTTTCTCTCTATCTAAATCTTTCTTAAGAATTTTCTGTAAAAAGACCATCTAATCTTACATTACATGTCCATCCCCTTCTACATGGACTGGTATTTATAGACGAAATGAACTCGTGGTGGTTTGTTCGTCCGAGCTTGGTGAGATTTCCTCAATCGTTCCCGTTTCTTCGGACTGTCTCTATACTCTCCCTCGTTATGGATCTCTTGGTTCTCCCCCGAGTCGTCTCGCTTCTCTCCTTGCTCGTGTTGTCCTTCTAGGGGAGACCTCGTGCTCTATCACCTTTGGGTAGTAGTATAGATCGTCCGAGTCTTCATTCACGATGTGAACCTACTCATGTCTCGTTCTTATCCTTCATTAAATGTGGTTCTCCTTTTTAGACTTGACTGTCTGAGCGGATAAGACAGCTATCTACACGCGTCATTCATGTGACGTTTGTAGCAGATGTCTCGACTGAGACAAACTCTCCTTTTTGGGGGATGATTCGATGCTCCTATCTCATCATCCCCTTATGTGTTCACCTCTTGAGATGCTGACATGTGGCCATCGGGTATTTTACCCACACAAACCAAAGTTTGCAAACTTTGTTGATCAAGAGACCGGAAGTTTGCACGTTTGCAAAATTAGTCCGTGAACTCAGTCGGCGACCCGAGAATATTTGCTGGAGTTTAAAAACTCACTCAGCAAACTCAGTCCGAGAACTGATGATGGTTCTCAACCCGAGAATATTTGCTGGAGTTTCAAAACACTTTCCCGGAACTTAAGTCCGCGAACCCAGTCCGGGAGCTTAAGTCCGCGAACCCAGAGGGTGAACTTGAGTAGGTTATATCTAAAACCCATTGTTCTTAAATTAATCTCTATATTGATTATATAAGGAATGCTTTTGCAAACCGTGGCTATAAAGTTCATGAACCGATTCAAGTGAATCAAATCGTTTTTGCTTCGATTGTGTCTTTTGTAGTACATAAGATTTCCTTGCAATGGAACAACTATCTAACTAGTTCATTTGAGTCATTTGAAGTAGTTATGGTGAACAAGAATATGGTTGATATTAAAGTGATCATATGGATAACCATTTAGTTAACTATTGTTGAACCAACTAATTACAAGTTTGGGTACGGTTGCACGAGCCTATAAATGTGCATTTCATTTGTGTATAACAATTTATGTTTTCGATCTAACGGTTTATAAATATTATCTTGAATCTATTCAGTTTTTCATCTAACGACGAATATTGAATGCTTTGTTACTAAGCTAGCATTGATTGCAAACCCTGATTTGAAAGACTATATAAGGGAGAACTCTAGCAACTGGGAAACCTAATCCCCACACCTTACGTGTGATACTAGTTGTAAGCTAGAGTCGATTCTCCTTTAACCTCTAGTTTTCTTTTCTTAAAACGAATTAACGACTTAAAGACTTCATTGGGATTGTGAAGGCAGACCGATACTACTTTCTCGTAGTTTTGTGGTCTGATCTTGCTGTTTCTATCGTATGAGTACAATTGAAATAATTGGCTTGAGATTTCTGTCTCCTATAGGAAAGATAAAAAGTATCACAAACATCTTCGTCTCATCGTTTGTGATTCCGCAACATCTTGTTTCTCTAGTCAATTAATATTATTGTGAGGTGATTGATAATTCTAGGTTGTTCTTCGGGAATATAAGTCCGGGTTATCGGTTGGTTCCTGTTCACCTTGATTTAATCAAAATACAGAACAAAATTCATAGGTGTATTTGTGGGAGAAGGATTTATCTATTATCGGAGACTTTTCTGTGTGATACAGATTTTTTTATTAAATTCTTCGATTTTAGGTTGAAGCAACTCTTAGTTGTGGGTGAGATCAGCTAAGGGAATCAAGTACGTTGTATCCTGTTGGGATCAGAGACGTATGAGCATAATTGTACCTTGGATCAGTGTGAGATTTGTTGGGGTTCAACTACAGTCCAGACCGAAGTTAGTTTGTATTAGGCTAGTGTCTGTAGCGGCTTAATACAATGTTTGTTCAATATGGATTAGGTCCCGGCGTTTTCTGCATTTACGGTTTCCTCGTTAACAAAATTCTGGTGTCTGTGTTATTTCTATTTCGCATTATATGGTTTATATTTATAATTGAAATATCACAGGTTGTGCGTTAGAATAAATCAATTAGAATATCAGATCTTTTGGTTGTTGATTTAAATTGATTGATACTTGGATATTGGTTTTTGGTACCATCCAAGTTATCTCTCTAGTATTTGATAAAGACTTGCAGATTTCTATTTGCTTGAGTATAGATCAAATCATATACCTTTTATCTTGTTTGAGTTTGACTGTGTAGTTAATTTTCTAGAAAGTATATTGGAGTTTGTCCATACAGATTGTTAAGCGAAATATTGGGTGTGGTTTTTAGACCCCAGCTTTTTCTGGAATACTCTCGACAACCATAACGAGGGAAGGCAGATCGATGGATCATCAAATAACGATCATATTCGGGAAGTCTGAAATGCTGATGACGCCACCGTTAAAACCCAATTATTGTACCTTGCTGCTGCTCAACTGACACTATGAAGTACCTTCGACTTGGATGATCAAGATCACTCAAGTCGGTGATGAATAGGATGAAGAACCTTCGCCTACTTCCAATAAGATTCTTTCATTTTTATGCGGCTTCCATTTCACACACCAATCAAGGGTTTGATCCAAGAAGGGTGACAGTTAAAGCTGTTGTACAAATGATAACGCGGATCAGAAGGAAACCATTGCTGCCATTAACTCTGTACCAGGGGATGTTTCCAACTAATGCTGTTTTAAATGGGGCATACTGTTAGAGCATTTATTGGTCGAACTCACATGCGTTGCTATCTGAATCATGTTTGTCAATGTTAGTGATCAAAACTATAAGTCTTGATTTCTAGTCTATTATAGCTAAGTCTCGGACTTGGATAGAAAGTGTATTTTATCTCAAGGACTTCATGGCGGTTCATCATACAAGAAGAATAACTACTCAAGGAACTGGTAGAACTTCTCGACAAAAAGGTATATCAAGATTTGAACTTATCTATCACTAAAAAGTCTATCTACTCTATCTCCTACTCTTGAGACAAGAAGTCGTATTCTATATATATAGACTTGGATTATACACATTTGGTATTTCGAGCCGACTATACCTCGCTTATCTATATCTCGAAATATGTGTTGGTAAGATTTTCTCTTCGATCCAGTTTATCTTTACCTAGTGACGAAAGTCATGATATGTTTCAATCATCTTGAAAAATTGCTTGGACGAGAAATGGTGTAACAACTATATAACGTCCTCTAAGAATGTTTCAATGATTGAAATGAGAGTTTAGATTACATAACCAATTGTGGACATAAACATTGTTTTGGAAACATATTTATGTATAAGTCCTATTCCTTGAACCAAAGTTTGCGAACTTTGTTGATCAAGAGAAAACGGAAATATGGATAGTGCCAAATACGCGAAGTGTTGAAGTTATCAAACCGAGAATTTGTGCTGGAGTTGACAAACTACGTGCGTGATCCAAGTTCGCGAACCCAGTCTGCGAAACGGAGAAGTTCTCATCCCGAGAATTTCTGCTGGAGTTTGTGAACTCTGTCTGATTGCTTAAGTCCGCGAACCTAGTAAGCGAACTTGAGAAGGTTATATATCTGAAGATGATTTCTGAACTTAAACTTATAAATATTAAGGATTGCATTTTGCAAACCGTGGCTATAAAGTTCATAAACCGATTCAAGGGAATCAAATCATCTTTGCTTCAATTGTGTCTTGTGTAGTACATGAAATTTCCTTGCAATTGAACAACTCTCTAACTAGTTCATTTGAAGCCATTTGAACTAGTTGTGGTGAAGAATAACATGGTTGATATGAAATGCTCATATGGCTAACCATTTGGTTAACTATTGTTGAACCACCAAGTGCATATGTTTGGGTACGGTCAACAAACCTAGAAGCGTGCATTGTCAAGTGTGTATAAAAAGCTAAGTTTTCGATCTAACGGTTGAGAAATATTAGCTTGAATTTAAATAAGGTTTTCATCTAACGGTGAATATTTAATGTTTTGTTACTAAGCTAACATTGATTGCAAACCCTGATTTGAAAGACTATATATAGGAGACATCTAGTATTGTGAAAAAATAATCCCCACACCTTATGTGTGAGACTAGTTTGCATACTAGAGTAGATTATCCTTTAACCCTATGGTTTTCTTTTCTCAAACCGGGTTCAACGACTTAAAGAATTCATTAGGATTGTGAATCCAGACCGATACTACTTTTATCGTAGTTGTGTGATCTGATCTTGCATCTTCTATCGTACGAGTACAATCATATTGATTGGCTTGAGATTTGATATCTCCGATAGGAAAGATATAAAAAGTAATCACAAACATCTTCGTCTCATCGTTTGTAATTCCACAACTTCTTGTTTCGCTACCATACAATTAAGATTGTTCTGAGGTGATTGATTAATCTAGGATGTTCTTCGGGAATATAAGACTGGATTATCAATTGGTTCCTGTTCACCTTGATTATTATCAAAAGACGGAACAAAACCTTTAGGGTTTATATGTGTTAGGCAGATTGATCCTATAGACTTGTCTGTGTGATACATATTTGTTTATTGTCAAATCCTGCAATTTTGGATCGTAGCAACTCTTAGTTGTGGGTGAGATCAGCTAAGGGAATCAAGTGCGCAGTATCCTACTGGGATCAGAGGCGTAGGAGCATAAATATACCTTGAATCATGGGAAGATTGATTGGGGTTCAACTATAGTCCAGTCTGAAGTTAGCTTCGACTAGGCTAGTATCTGTAGCGGCTTAATAAAGTTTGTTTTCAATCTGGACTAGGTCCAGGGTTTTTTTTCTCATTTGAAGTTTCCTCGTTAACAAAATTTCTGGTATCTGTGTTATTTCAATTTGCGCATTATATTGTTTTATCTTTATAATTGAAATAATACAAGTTGTGTATTAGATCATCAAAAAGAGTAATCCAACCTTTGGTTGTTGATTGTCATTGATTGATCCTTGGATATTGGTATTTCGTACCATCCAAGTTATTCCTTGTATTTGATTAGAACTCGTGGTCTTGCTTGAGTGAATCAAATAAATAGAGAGATAGAAACTCGTTGATATACTTTTGATTGATTGAGTCTTGTTGATTCTATTAAAATTATATTTAGGTTTGTCCATACAAATTGCTAAGCGAAATATTGGGAGGTTTTGTTTGACCCCCTCTTTTTGAATAGGTATCAGAGAAGGAAAGCACGTTCAAGACCTTACAAGTCTGTGTTTGTATCTATCTGACTCTATGTACAGTAGTGTTATCTCAATAAATGCACCACCAGATCCAGGGATTTCAGAATTCTCTTCCATGACTGATTTAATAAAATTTGTAGAAGAAATTCTATCTAAACCTCCACCAGGTTTAAAATCCGTTGAAGTGTTTTCAGGGCTTGAAAATAAGCTTGATAGCTTATCTCTTGATGTTGAGTTATACCTCCAGAAAGAGCAAGAATCTCTTGACAAGATAAATCAAGTTATGATGAATAATATTCATGTTGAGGTTGATATTGATTTACTCATTAGTGAGAGCAATGCTCCTCCTATGCGTAATCCAATTAGTTGTGATAAACTAAATGAATTATGAGAGGAGTTTAACTCTCAGTCATCTGAGTGTATCACCTCAAAGCATGAATTGATTCTTTGCTCAATTCCTGATAATCCTATCAGAATAGTAGTATTTTATTCTTTTATGAAGAATTTAGGACGTCTCTTTTTGTCAAAAGAGTTTCCTGCCGCAGTACTAAAAACTATCTGCAGAAATTGTTTTCTATAAGTTGGAAAACAAGAAATCAGAAACACAAATCTTTTTGGGTTCTCTTGAAATTCTTTGATAGACTTATAAAACAATTTCTTGGGTGTTTCTCAACACTACAAGATTTAAGAGTTGTTGGAAAGAAACTCTATCTTGGTGTCATGGTGAGGAAGACATTGTTCACCTCAACACAACTTGTTTGTGTTGAAAGTGCATCCTCACCAAGAAATTCCATGTTATGAATACGGTGAGAGAAGTACAACAACAGGGCACACAGATTATATTCGGTAAGGCTGTACAATTTAATTGGACTTTTCTAAAAAGGTATGTCTATAAACTTGAGCAATTTTTATGTTTTTTACTTGTTTGAGTATTTATAATGATCCATGTCCCTTGATTATCGTTCATTTCTACCTAACTTCATCTGTGTTTAAGGTTCTTAAATGTTTAGGTTTGAAAACATTTGTTCGGGATATTTGGACTTCATGGTACACATAACAAGTATGCATAACATCTTTTAAACCCAAAATCCAGGGGTTTAAGTTCCCAAACCCCGTCTGCAAACTGCTTCAGGATACGAAAATTTGTTTACAAACCCGTATGCATACTTGACGACGATATTCGGTAAACTTGTTTAGGTTGTAACTTCTTCTTCCAAAATCGGAATGAACTCATTCTTTTTGCATTCTATCTTTGAATTCTCTTCAAAATGGAGATGAGAATTATTGAATTTGGATGAGTTAAGATTGGTATTTGTCCTTTCTCTTTCTTTTTGAGTATTTTGCTCCGTTTCTTTGCACTTGTTCCGTTTCTCTTGAACTTGGGAACTTGGATTCTTGGAGTACTACTCTTCTACGCTAATTGTATCTTTTACAAGAATGTTGTTGGTGAATCACAAAGAAGGAAGTTCAAGAATGGAAAGTAGTACGCAGTGCAATGGAATTCTTGAATGTTTACAATCATCATTTGTGAACTATGGTGCATGGTCATTATTGACTTTGTATGTTCTTCTTTGTTAAGAAATATTTTTATACGCCTTTGGTAGCTATTATTGGTGTAAATCCATGCGAAAAAGATTGGTTCTACCCTGTAAGGACAAATCATCTTGTATGTGCATTACGAGTTTGTCTTGATTCCTAAGAAACTTCTTATGAGAATTTATTTTATTTTGGAGAAGGATTACTAGAGTTTGGAATAGCCTCTATTGTGATTACACATAGCTATGTCCAACGTTTTCATCTTCAATGTTTTTAGATTTATTTACTTAAATTCTAAACAATTGTTTGAAAGATGGTTTTTGCAGTATTAATCTCTTTGATTTGTTATATTTCAACTTGTTATGGGATATTGTATTTACGTCTGTGAACTATGTTGTCCCATATTTTGTCAAAAGTAAGGTCGTTCATGATCGGTATTCGGCTACTGATTAAAGGATGAATAGACTTTTGACAAATACAAAAGTTAAGCCTATATTGTCAAACTCTTGATGGAAGATAGGTTAAAATCTTTTGTTTTCAAGGATTATGTCTATTAATGTCGTTATGCAAATAGTGATTGAATATAGAATGAATCCTTGTGTATTCTGCAGTATTGATCATCCCCGACCCATATTTTTATGTATTACTGTGAGGCTCGTAATACATCTTATGTTGAGCACTATACAACAAAGTTGACTTATTATCTTAGTTGGTGTTCCGTGAGATATGTTATGTTGAGCATATTGAACTAAATTAATCATCTTGTTTGGTTATTTAGTTATTGCTCTTTAAGTCTTCTTATGTCGAGCAAAACAAATGGAAATTAAATTGATTACTTTTGTGATTAGTTTGGTTGTGTATTCCAATTAGATTAATTATGGGTTCTCTTGTAATTAATCTAATTGAGTATTTTTGCGTCTCCATAAGTTCTCTTATGTTGAGCACAATCAATTGAATTGATCACTTCTTGTGTTCAATTTGATTGTGTATACTGATTAAATTAATCATGGGTTTGCTTGTGATTAATTTGATTGAGTTATTTGGATATAGAAAATCATTCTCATGGTTTTTGGTGTCCAATAAAATCCTTCTTTTCTTTTTGAAATTAAGGTCGCTCTTGTTGTTGTTTTGGGAGTGACATCAAATGGGGGAGAGTTCTTTTGAACTTGTGCTTAATTGGTAATATCTTGAGGGGAGTGCGGCTGTGGAATATTAGAGGGGTTATCTTGTATCTTTAAACTCATTGATGAATGAATTTAGCTTCGGATTTATGATTGCATCTAAATTAAGTTGGTATGTATTTTTTCTTTCTTGTGTCATGAAATGTCTCTTTCGGAAATTTCATAATGATCCCGTTCTTGTACCTTTGCCAATTTTATTGACAAAAAGGGGGAGAATTAATATGTAGTTCATACTACAAATACATATGGTTTTCGGATCATTATGTAAGGGGGAGTGGTTTCCATGTGAGATGGAATATTGACTAAGGGAGTATCATACATATATATCACCATAGTATTATTGTTGAAGTTGTGATACAATTGAACTTTGACGTTATATAATAATACTATGACATTGTATAACAATGATCGAGCCTATACTTTCTCATTGTTATAACTACGGATCTTCACCAACGGTGATGCTAAACTTACAACCTTTGGGATCATTGGATTACTTGGAAGTAACGAAGATTTCGAGGAATGTTGAAGATTAGACATGTGGAATAGGATCTACTTAAGTTTCTTTATTTTATTTTTTGTATTCCATATATGTTGATAGTTTTTCACTAAAATTTACAAAGGGGGAGATTGTTAGAGCATTGCTCGGTCGAACTCGCATGCGTTTCTATCTCAAGCATGTTTGTCAATGTTAGTGATCAAAACTATAATTCTTGATTTCTAGTCTATTATAGCTAACTCTTGGACAAGGATAGAAAGTGTACTTGAACTCAAGGACTTCATGGCGACTCATCATAAAAGAAGAAGAACTACTCAAGGAACCGGTGGAGCTTCTCGACAAAAAGTTATGTGAAGACTTGAACTTATCTATCACTCAAAAGTCTATCTACTCTATCTTCTACTCTTTGAGACAAGAAGTCGTATGCTATATATATAGACTTGGATTATACACACTTGGTATTTCGATCCGAGTATACCTCTCCTATCAATATCTCGAAATATGTACGTTGGTAAGCTTTTCGCTTCGATCAATTTTATCTTAACCTAGTGACGAAAATTATGATATGTTTCAATCATCTTGAAAATTGCTTTGATGAGAAATGGTGTAACAACTATATAACGTCCTCTAAGAATATTTTAATGATTGAAATGAGAGTTTAGATTACATAACCAATGATGGACATAAACATTGTTGTGGAAAAACATTTACGTATAAGTCATATTTCTTGAACCAAAGTTTGCGAACTTTGTTGATCAAGAGAAATCGAATGGCAAGTGCCAAGTCCGCGAACTGCCGAAGTTCTCAAACCCGAGAATTTCTGATGAAGTTGACAAACTACTTGCGTAAGCCAAGTTCGCGAACCTAATCCGCGAACCGGCGAAGTCATCCCGAGAATTTTTGCTGGAGTTTGTGAACTCTTTCCGATTGCTTAAGTCCGCGAACCTAGTCTGCGAACTTGAGAAGGTTATATATTTGAAGATAATTTCGGAACTTAAACTTATAAAGACTAAGGAATGCAGTTTTAAAACCGTGGCTATAAAGTTCAGGAACCGATTCAAGTGAATCAAATCAGGTTTGCTTCAATTGTTTCTTGTGTAGTACATGAGATTTCCTTGCAATTGAACAACTCTTTAACTAGTTCATTTGAAGCCATTTGAACTAGTTATGGGGAAGAAGAACATGGTTGATACGAAATGCTCATATGGCTAACCATTTGGTTAATTATTGTTGAAACAACAAGTGCGTACGTTTGCGTACGGTTAACAAACCTAAAAGCGTGCATTGTCAAGTGTGTATAACAAGCTAAGTTTTAGATCTAACGATTAAGAAATATTAGCTTGAATCTATATCAGGTTTTCATCTAACAATGAATATTGAATGCTTTGTTACTAAGCTAACATTAACCGCAAAACCCTGATTTGAAAGACCATATATAGGAGACATATAGTATTGTGCAAAACTAATCCCCATACCTTACGTGTGATACTAGTTTGCATACTTCTAAAAATTAAGGAATGCAATCTTTTGAATACCGTGGCGATAATGTTCATGAATTGATTCAAGTGAATCAAAATTGATTTTACTTCAACTGCGTGTTGTATACTTCTATGGGAATATAAAAAATTAAACAACTCTAGAACTAGTTTCATTTTAGTCATTTGAACTAGTTATGGTTAAGATGAATAAGGTTGATATGAAAATGTTCATATGGCTAACTTCGGTTAACTATTGTTGAGCCAACGAGGTGCACACATTTAGGTACGGTTACTCATATCTAAATGGAGTCACTTTTTATTTGTGTGTAACAAGATAAGTTCGATCTAACGGTTGAAAGATATTAGCTTGAGTCTAATCAGGTTTTCATCTTAAGGTGAATATTAAATGCTTTGTTACCAAGGTAGGATTTATTGCAAACCATGATTTGAAGACTATATAAGGGAGAACTCTAGCAACTTAGAAACCTAATACCCACACCTCCTGTGTGATACTAGTTGCGACTAGAGTCGATTCTCCTTTAACCTTAGGTTTTTCCAAAACCCTGTAGGTTAACGACTTGAAGACTTCATTGGGATTGTGAAGCTAGACCCAACTATTTTCTTTGTAGTTGCATGTTCTGATCTTATTGTTTTCTATCATATTAAGTACCATCTTCTCTAAGATTTTCTCGAGATTTAATCTCTGATAGGCAAGATAAAAAGTAGTCACAAACATCTTCGTCTCATCATTTATAATTCTACAATATCTTGTTTCGCTACCATACGATTAAGATTATTGTTAGCTGATTGATATTACTAGGCTGTTCTTCGGGAATATAAGACCAGATTATCAATTGGTTCCTATTCATCTTGATTATTATCAAAATACGAAACAAAACCTTTAGGGTTTATCTGTGGGAGACAGATTGATCCTTTGATAGACTTGTCTGTGTGAGATAGATTTGTTTATTGTCATATCATGCGATTTTGGATCGTAGCAACTCTTAGTTGTGGGTGAGATCATCTAAGGGAATCAAGTGTGCAGTATCCTACTGGGATCAAAGGTGTATGAGCATAACTGTACCTTGAATCAGTGGGAGATTGATTGGGTTCAACTATAGTTCAGTCCAAAGTTAGCTTGGACTAGGGTAGTGTCTGTAGCGTCTTAATATAGTGTGTGTTCAATCTGGACTAGGTCTCGGTTTTTTTCCACATTTGCGAATTCCTTGTTAACAAAATTTCTGGTGTCTGTGTTATTTCAATTTTCGCATTATATTGTTTTATCTTTATAATTGAAATAATACAAGTTGTGCGTTAGATCATCAATAAGAGTAATCCAACCTTTAGTTGTTGATTATCATTGATTGATCCTTGGATATTGGTCTTTGATACCATCCAAGTTATTCCTTGTATTTGATTAGAACTCAAAGTCTTGCTTGAGTAAATCAAATCAAGAGAGAGATATAAACTCGTTGATATACTTCTAATTGATTGAGTCTTGATGATTCTCTTAAAAGTATATTCGGGTTTGTCCATACAGACTGCTAAGAGAAATATTCTGTGGTGTTGTTAGACCCCCGCTTTTTCACATATTGTTACCTGATGCTATCTGAAAAAGCGGGGGTCTAACAACACCACCCAATATTTCTTTTAGGCAATCTGTATGGACAATCTCCGAAACACTCTACTAGAGAATCAACTAGACAGTCAGACTCAATCTAGAATATAGTGGCTCAAGGAGTTATTATCTCAATCCCTCAATTTTATTTCTACTCAAACTTAAATCAATAGTGAGTCTTTATCATAGAGAGATAACTTGGACGGTATCAAAAACCAATATCCAAGTGTTAATCAATGAAATCAACAGTCACAAGATTGGATCTCCAATTGATTAAGCTTCAACGCACAACCTGTATTATTTCAATTATATAAAATATAATGCGGAATATAAATAACACAGACACCAGAGATTTTGTTAACGAGGAAACCGCAAATGCAGAAAAACCCCGGGACCTAGTCCAGATTGAACACACATTGTATTAAGCCGCTACAGACACTATCCTACTACAAACTAACTTCGGACTGGCTTATAGTTGAACCCCTATTAATCTCCTACTGATACAAGGTACAATTATGCTCCTACGCCTCTGATCCCAGCAGGATGCTGCGCACTTGATTCCCTTAGATGATCTCAACCACAACTACGAGTTGCTACAAATACAATCGCAGGCTTAACAAAGAACAAATCTGTCTCCCACAGAAAAGTCTATCAAAGAGGATAAATCTGTCTCCCACAGATAAACCCTAATTTTGTTTCGTCTTTCGATTATAAAATATAGGTGAATCAGAAACCAATTGATAATCCGGTCTTATATTCCCGAAGAACAGCCTAGATAAATCAATCACCTACTCAACAATCCTTCCTGACTACACAGGCGGTTTGTCGAGGGTCATAAACAAAGAGACGATAATGTTTGTGATTACTTTATCTTGCCTATCGGAGAACTCTCACAATCTCAATCCAATCAAAGATTGTACTCTTAGGATAGAAGATGCAAGATCAGATCACACAACTACGATAAAAATAGTATCGGTCTGGCTTCACAATCCCAATGAAGTCTTTAAGTCGCTAAATCGAGTTTAGAGAAAAAACTCAAGAGTTAATGGAGATCGACTCTAGCGAGCGCACTAGTAGCACACAGACGTGTGGGGATTAGTTTTTCCCATTGCTAGATGTCCCATATATATAGTCTTCAAATCAGGGTTTCGCCTTAGTTACTACGCAATCCATATCCACCGTTAGATGAAAACCTGATTTAGATTCAATCTAATATCTCTCAACCGTTAGATCGAAATCTTTAGCTTGTCATACACAATACCATACACGTTTACTGGGTTTGTGAAAACCGTGCCCAAACGTGTACGCGTATGTTGGTTCAATACAGTAACCAAAGGTTAACCATATGAGTGTTTCATACCAACCATTTTCTCCTTCACCATAACTAGTTCAAATGGCTCACATGAACTAGTTAAAGAGTCGTTCAATTTCTATGAGATCTTATGTAACTACACAAGACACAATTGAAACAAAGATGATTCGATTCGATTGAATCGGTTCATGAACATTATAGCCACGTTTTGCATAAAGCATTCCTTGATAATTTAATATATATGTTCAGAAATCAGCTTTAGATCACAACCATTTAAGCTCACAAACAAGTTCGTGGACTTAAGTACAATCGGTTGAGTTTTCCAAACTCAGCAAAAATTCTCGGTCGAGAACTTCCGCCAGTTCACAGACTTATCAGCAAACGAATTATATTGGAAATCCCAGCAGAAATTCTCGGGATGAGAACTTCCGCCAGTTCGCGGACTGGGCAAGCCAATTCCACAATCCTACTGATTTCTCTTGATCAACAAAGTTGGAAAACTTCGGTTCAAGGAATCCATCGTTATGTAATCTAAACTCTTATTCCAATCATTGAAACATTCTTAGAGGATGTTATATAGTTGTTACACTATTTCTCGTCAAACAAATTTTCAAAGTGATTGAAACATTCATGACTTTCGTCACTAGGTAAAGAAAACTATGGTCGAAGAGAAACGCTTTATCAACACACATTTCGAGATATAGATAAGCGAGATATACTCAGCTCGAAATATCTACTGTGTATGATCATAGTCTATATATATAGCATACGACTTTCGTCTCAAGAAGTAGGATATAAAATAGATAGACTTTGGAGTGACAGATGAGTTCAAGTCTTCACATACCTTTTTGTCGATAAGTTCCACCGGTTTCTTGAGTATTTCTTCTTCTTTTCTGATGAATCTCCATGAATTCCTTGAGCTCAAGTACACCTTCTAACCTAGTCCGAGACTTAGCTATAATAAACTAGAAATCAAGACTTATAGTTTTGATCACTAACATTGACAAACATGCTTGAGAGAGCAACGCATGTGAGGGTAACCGAGCAATGCTCTAACACTGTCTGCTGCTACACTGACGACGAAGGTAGTCTGGTAGTACATAAACATAAATTTACCAGCAACTGCGTCCATGAAGTACTCTCAACCAGCTGGAAGATACATGAACCAGAGCATAACCGATGACTCGAGCATACCAATTGAGATCTTAGACTCGAGATGGATATATCTTCGATCTCCTTCCAAGTTAAAATATCAAAGGAAACACCACTGATCAAATGCAACATCATTGTTACTCGAAGTGGACTCTTTCATCTCTTTTTCTATGCAGGTTTCATTCAACACCTTTCGAAAGTATAATCCAGAACAGATGATACCCAAAGCTGCAGCGGATTACAAGTTCACCATTGCTGCTGGTGGGGCATACCTGACTAGATCATGCGTGAAAAAAGATGATAAAGACTTCTGATGTTGATTGGAAGTCGTTGCACACCTACCAACTGGTACTTTAACGAACAATCTGCCGCCTAAGCTAAGACCGATGTCATTCTTTGTGCACACCCGAAGATGTAGTCGTTGCGCACCTGATAACCAATATCACCATTGTTGCAGCATATCCAAAGAAGCAGTTACTGGGTACCTGCCAACTACCGTTGAAGACAATACCGCATGTAAATCAAAGTCGCCATAGCATGCCAGAGTTGTGTACATGTCATCGTTATTGCTACCACCTGATACTATTCTGAAAATGGGGAATCATCGAACAACCACGTTGAACAACTACATCGGACATGCCTGTTGCTACTATTGTACACCGTTGATGTTATTCCTGGATGTTTCTCGATTAAGCGTCGTGAAGTACCTTGACTTGAGTGATGAAGATCATTCATGTTAATGAAGAATAGGGTGACGAACCTTCTCCTACTTTGATACCGATGAAGATCAAATCAAGGTACAGGTTCTATCATTTCAGGATGTTCCAGAACTTATGCAAAGAATAGGGGAAAGTATTAATACTTTTCCGTGTTATATTCTTCTCCAAAGTTCCTCCACAAAGAACGCAAAAGCCTCTCAACAAGGGGCATTTGAAGGAAACAACAATGCAATGACAAACCAGGTGGAACTTATTTTTCTCAAGGATCGTTCACCAACAACCCTCAAGAAAAGGGGAAAATTCTATACACCATAATCTACACCATACACGTGGCGAATGATAAAGAAGCATAGAAGTATTTTACAATGAAATGATAACACTACACCTATTCTAAGAGTCCTTCAAAGCTAAGATATTGTCAATTTGGTAATAAGTTGGTATCCATTTTCCCTATTAAGCAGAAGACATAAGATGGAGAGAGGGGGACTTTTGGGTCGACAAGAAAGAGAGGGAGTTAGGTATTGAAGGCTGAAGATCCTTCGTTCCCTGTCATCGTCACTCAACAACTTCTCTGAACTCCATCTCTAATGGAGCTTCATAACCTCTGTAATCAAACCCAAACTTAATAAAACGTTACTATCATTATCCCGTGGATGTAGGCGATGCCAAACCACGTAAATCACTTGTATTATTGTCCCTTTATTTCGCTGCACCTTACAATTTGCTCTTGATTTATATTTCCATCTGATTTTATCTATTGCTTTGTCTTTATAATCAATTGAATGTGAAACCAAAACAACGGTGTTCACAAGAAGTACAACTGTGAATCATCACATTGGATTCTGATGTCAGTTGATGTAGCAAATGGAATATATTGCTGGAAGGCTATAGCTGAAACAACAAACATCGTTATGGGTCACTCAACCTTGTGTATTCATTAATTTTGGACCTCAACATTATTCTGGTTTGATCGGTGGGTGGGTGTGAAGCCTCGCATGGATCTCTTTCCATTGTAATTTAAAATAGCTCAAAATAAATGAACAAGGTGATCAATAGTTCATCATAAATAGAAATATCTCATTCATTTCGATTAGCAAGGAAGATGGCATGTAAGTATATTCCATCCGCCATTATCTGGGTGGTGTGGTTGGAAAGTAAAAGAAGGATGTTAGAGAGCAATCATCTAATACTTAAAATTCCTAATCCATGCGTCGCGCGGTGGTAATACCTCCCTCCTCTTTCGATGGTGGCCCTCGCCCACTCATAGAATTGCTCAGTTTCACTTTTCCTCAAAGGAGAGAAAAACAAGGCTTTTTTCACAATAAAGAATTTTTTTTATTTATTCCCATAAGAAGGAAAAAAAATATGAAAACGAAAACAAAGAAAAACCTAAGAACAAACCTAGGTTTTCTTCCCTACCGATGTATCTTTAATCTTGAGTTTTTCTTCTTTGTTCATAATTTATGTTTCTCAAATTAATAAAAAAAAATTCCTAATCGTTGTTTGTTTTTATGTATTATGTAGGTACGATTTTTATTGAAACGGATACACAACCAAATCCCTTTCTCTTTAGGTGATGTAGGACATCCTACTCTATTTCTTATTATAGTTCTTTCTAGAACTTCCTATCATATTTCTTTATTTAGGATTTCCTTTCCTAATTCTAGTGTGTTTCTTTGTTTAGTTTGATTTCCTTTTCTAGTCCTAATTATATTTAGAATCCTTGAAGCCTATATAAAAAGGCATATGCATAGTAGAGACATATAATTCTACAACCCAAATTATTATTTGATTTATATCAAACTTATCTTTTATTTTATTATCTTTATTTTATCATCACTTTTGTGAATCTATTGATCTCACATTAGTTTTTATCTTTTATCGGATCTTTGATCCAAATCATACGCTTCCGCTACGTCAAGTGGCATCAGAGCCACGGTTGAGATTCTCTATTTTTGAGTTTCTTGGCTTTGTTTCTATCCACGGTTAAGAGCCTCAATTGAGTGCCTTAATTTTCAAGTTCTTTATCATGGAAAAAGAATTTCGTAAAAGATTCAAAGTAGATGGAATGATCACTGAATTTGTTATTGATCCATCAAGTCCGAAAAATTATATACATATTGCAGCAGCAAATTACTTCAGGGAGAGGAATTTCGGCAAATGGGATTTATTTGGCGGTCTTATTGAATTTAGCTTCAACCAAGGTAAGTTTAGCAGTTTTGCTTATTGTGATATATCTTTCGGGAATCATAAATATGTGATATTAGGCGAGCCTTGGATTTCAAGCGTAGGTGGTGTTTATAATGAAACTTTGCATAGTTTTGATTTTCGTCAAGGCAACAGATTGCATCGTTTAATGTTATTACATGAACCAACACCATTGCGACGTTTGACTGAAAAAGAAAAGTCAAATTTATGGAAAGAGCTTGATGAGATACTTGCTCGCTTCCGAGAGAAGACATATTTTGAAGCCTCTACAACCACATCAACTTCACAAGTACCTATCTTAGATAAAGAAGAGAATGAGGGTAACAAAGAGAATTTGTGTGTTTCTCAAATCCAACATCCACAAACCCTTGATTCTGTTGCTTCAATCACTTCTTCTCCAATTCCTAAGAATGTGCATAATCAAGAGAAACCCGATATTTCCGTTGTGAATCCACTTCAATGTTTTAAAACTACTGATTTTGGTACTCCTCATATAGATTTTGTTATGCCAAAGTTAAGCTTCAATTACATCACTTTTCAATTTCTGGATTTTCCTACTTCATGGAAAAAACAATTGAAGTTACAGAAGGAGTCAAAGTACATTGTTTGTTGGGACGGACGATCGCAATACTTACTAGACTCAAAGGCGAGATCTTCCAAAGGTGGGGGGCATACGCCTTCATACGAGACACTTAAGCAGGTTGAAAAGAGAAAGGTTATCACCAATATCTCTTCGCCGGATACCATAGATGATTCTCAAGTGTCAGACACGCTTATATTAAGAGATATGGTCCCTATAAACAGAAAACAGGAATTCATATAGATTGAGGTCTTGGAGTTATTCAAGAGAAAACGTTTTCTCTACAAATTCAGGCGCAAACAGAATTTTGTGTTTTCTTACAAAATACTTAAGATTTTTGAACATAATGACCTAATCAGTTATGAGTTAAGTTGGATTGACAGAGATATGATTCTTATTGATATTTAAGAAGTAAACCTTAATTATCTTATGCAATGGAATTCTACTGTAACTGAAGAGGTGCTTGAGTCTTCCGCTAAGCAATTTATTTCTCATGTTTCTCCAGGGATCATCCATGAAACTTTGGTAAGGGGACGTGTTATTTACATTTCACTGCCAAAAGCTTCAGGTAACTATATCGAATGTCTAGGCATCGACAATAGGAGAAGAAAATTAATTAGAAGGAAAGAGCCATATGATAACTACTTGATTAGGAGGAATAAATCTAAGAAAGGGTTTCAAACAGCAGGTGATAACAATTTCACTGATCGTGCTCCTCCGACAAGGGATTTTGGTGATATGGAGAAATATGTTTCTTCTTATTCATGCTTCTCGGATGTTTCAACTGTCTGCCTGAGTACGGATTCAGTATTTGAAAGTTCTATTAACAAGATTATACAAGTTAAACCCCTCTCCGACGGATACTTGCATTTGATTGCTGATTCATATTCTGGTTTTCGTTTAAATTATTCAAACTGGATTGGTAACTATGAGCTTCATCCAAGTTGTGCGACAGTCACAACAAATGTGAAGATGCTTTCTCAAATCCTCATGGTGTTCATGAGATTCCTCGAAAGCCTCCTTGGCTTATGTTGTGTAAAACCCTAAGGAGAAGAAGAATTAAAAGAGACTCAAGTGCGCAGTCTAATCCAATCTTAACAGCAACAGTCATGGAAAAATTCCGACCACGAGTTTGATATAGAGAAACAAGCGTTCTTCCCATGATATCGGGGTGACTGTTCAGAAATGGGCTATTAAAAGTTTTTGCTATACATGCATTCTTATTACTAGCTTCTTGGAGTATACAAGTGTTTTCCTAAAATAGTTTCTAAAAGATGCTATTACGGCGGATATAATAGAAGATCTCTGTTATCGTTTCCGACCGTATGACCCTGGTGAAGGTGTTTGCGTTTTTATACCAAACTCAAGATATACGATAGATGGCAATCTTCATCGTCGTTTCCGACCATTTGATTGTGGAAAGGGGGTTTGTCTCTCTATATTAAACTCGAGGTCGAGTTCTTTTCAAGAAGGGGGCCTGATGTAGGACATCCTACTCTATTTCTTATTATAGTTCTTTCTAAAACTTCTTATCATATTTCTTTATTTAGGATTTCCTTTCCTAGTTCTGTAGTGTATTTCTTTTTTTAGTTTGATTTCCTTTTCTAGTCCTAATTATATTTTGAATCCTTGAAGCCTATATAAAAAGGCATAGGCATAGTAGAGACATATAATTCTACAACCAAAATTATTATTTGATTATTATCAAACTTATCTTATCTTTTATTTTATTATCTTTATTTTATCATCACTTTTGCGAATCTATTGATCTCACATTACTTTTTATCTTTTATCGGATCTTTGATCCAAATCATATGCTTCCGCTACGTCATTTGGTAAATCCTAACCATTTTCATATATTAGGATACCGTAATAACCAAGTCATTCACACATACAAGTTTGGAATACGTTGTATTCTAGGAAACATTGTAATCCAAGGAAATACGTTTTGTACAAGTTATGTAACCTGTTTTGGTTTAGAAGTGGTTGGTATATAAATAGTCATATAGTCTATGCTTTGTAATCTATCAAATAATAAGAAAACAATCTTCTCAGAACTATCTTCTTCTCTTCTTTATCTCAATATCACAATACCGAAAATCAACTTGGTATCATCCTTGTTCGATTCTCCATGGCTTCCGCATCTACCACGATTTCAACAATTTCAACTATTCTCAATTCATATCAATCTATGATGGCTTCTACTGTGTTTTCTCAACCCCATCACATCATCACTGTCAAACTTGATGAAACAAACTATTCTCTGTGGCGTGCTCAATTCTTACCCTATCTTCAAAGCTATGAGCTTGATGTCTATGTAAATGGTGACAAACCCTGTCCTCCTGCAACTCTCGAAAATACTATAAACCCTAACCCTGATTATAATGCTTGCTTAAACAAGACCGTATCCTTTTAGGATGGATATTCTCCACTCTGAATCCCGCTGTACTACGACAAGTTCATCGTCTTACATCGTCTCATGCTGTTTGGACCTCCCTGGAATCTCTCTTTGCTTCGAAATCTGATGCTCACATCCATCATCTTCAGTGTGAACTCCGTGCACTGAGAAAAGGTTCTCTTTTGATGTGTGCTTACATTGATAAAGCTCGTAATCTTGTTGACAGTCTGGCTGCTGCTGATACCACCGTGACCAACACCGAGTTACGTCATTGTATTCTCGCAGGATTGGACACCACTTATGATGCTATAGTTACCTATCTCACCACCTCGATGGGTTCAATAAAACTTGAGGATTTCATCACATACCTTCTTACATTCGAACTGCGTCATGAACAACAAACAAAGTTACAAAATTCTCATCCTGTTGCTGCTGCTGCCTCTCGGAACTCATCCTCTCAGAATATTGGACTTCTACCCAGGCCTCATACTATCCCTTTCAATGCTGGAACTCGACAGGGAACTATCTGTCATTTATGTGATAAAGATGGACATTTATCTCCTCTATGCTGGAAAAGGTTTGATCGCACTTTTAAACCACATCCTCCTCGTTGTACACAACCACAACAATCACCTTCTCCTCGTGCTTATACTACTGAGACGCAACGGTCCTCTTCTTTTGCTCCGTGGGTACCCGACAGTGGCGCTACAGATCATATCACGAATGATCTAGCTCGCTTACACCCTTATTCATAATACACGGGTCCTGATGAAATTAATATGGATAATGGCTCTTCAATTACGATTTCTCATGTTGGTACTTCCATCTTAGGTACTCCTGGACGTAAGTTACATCTCAAAAACACTTTTTTTGCCCCTCAAATCTCCCATAATTTATTATCAGTCTCCAAACTTACTACTGATAATGACGTGTTGTTTGAGTTTCATCCTGATTTTTGTATTGTGAAGGATCGATGTACGAGGAAAGTGCTTCTGCGCGGAAATAGGGTTGGTGGTCTCTACGTTCTTGATGATTCAAAGTTTTCTACGACCAGTCTTGTTGGTGAACGTGCTAGCTTGCAAAACTGGCACTCTAGATTAGGCCATCCTATGATGCGAACTGTGCGTCATGTCGTTTCAAAATTTTCTCTTCTTGTTTCTAGTAGAAAAATAAGTTTTTGTTCTTCTTTTCATGAACATCGAAGTCATAAGTTATCTTTCTCTGCTAGCAATACTATTTATTTGAATCCACTTGATTTAATTGTCTCCGATGTTTGGGGTCCTTCTCATATTCTTTCTAATGAGGGTTATCGATTCTACATTATATTTATTGATGCATATTCTCGATTTACATGGATGTTTCCTATTACTCATAAATCAGATGTGTATTCGATTTTTCTTGTGTTTCAAAAACATGTTGAGAATCTTTTTAGTAGAAAGATAAAAAAAATTCAATCTGATAATGTTGTTGAATATCGTAAACTTACACCCTGTCTTCAACAACATGGAATTTTTCATCGATTTTCTTGTCCACACACATCTGAAAAAAATGGACTAGTTGAACGTAGGCATTGTCATATTCGTGAAACAGGTCAAACACTCTTATCTATGGCCTCCGTACCATCCACTTATTGGTACGATGCGTTTTTCACAACATGTTATCTAATGAATGGGGTACCTTCATCTGTTTTAGCTAAAGCATCTCCATATGAAGTTTTGTTTGGCTTAACTCCTGATTACTCTTCACTTCGTGTTTTTTGGATGTCTTTGCTTTCCTCATCTTCGCCCCTATAGACATCATAAGATGGATCCATAATCCTTTCCATGTGTGTTCATTGGTTATAGTCCGCAACATAAAGGATATAAGTGTCTACATATCCCAACCGGTCGTATATATGTTAGCAGGCATGTTACTTTTGATGAGACCACTTTCCCTTTTGCCGCGGCAACTGCACCTTCTCCATCATCGACATATCAGGTTATATCTTCTTCCTTACATGACATATTGTCTACTCCAGTTTCTATTTTGTCTCATCTACCTATACAGGAAAGAGCCGCACCACAACAACATGTTGGTATGGATAGTGACACGTCACTACCAGATGGTGACTTGGTATTTCAAACTACAGAAACTGCCGCTACTCCTCCTGCTGTAACCTCCCTGAGGTTCGTAAATTTGTCTTCAGGCCATGCTACTACCTCTGATACGATATCTTCGGATTTACCACACTCGTCTGCATGCCTTGATACTAATGAGTCTACTTATAATGAAAAACCATCTTCAAGTCAGGACACAGCTTCACCGTCTTCTACTTGTCCTATTGATCCAAGTCATCCAATGGATACTCGTGCTAAAGATGGCGTTTTTAAGCCAAATCCAAGAATTTTCAGCGCTTCTAAGTATGCGCTTGTTAGTGACTCCGTTCTTGAACCAACGTGCTTTTGTCAAGCTTACGCTGATCCTAAATGGTGTAGGCATCTGATGAAGAATATAATGCCTTGCTCAAAAACGGTACATGGATTTATGTACTCTATCATACTTTCATGAATCTTATTGGTTGTAAATGGGTTTATCGTATAAAACGTAAAGCTGATGGTACTATTGAAAGATACAAAGCTCGTCTTGTTTCCAAGGGATATAATCAACAAGAAGGTGTTGATTATAGTGAAACTTACAGTCCAGTTGTCAAACCTTGCACAATTCGCATTATTCTCACCATTCTTCTATCATATAATTGGGCTATTCATCAATTTGATGTTTAGAATGCATTCTTACATGGTAATCTTGACGAGGAAGTTTATATGAAGCAACCACCGGGATATACTGATCCCAATTTTCCAACTCATGTCTGTAAACTTCAAAAATCTCTTTATGGACTTAAACAAGCACCGCGTGCATGGTACCATCGACTCAGTACTTATTTATTACGACTCGGTTTTGTTACTTCTAAGTGCGATTCTTCTCTATTTATTCGAAGATATAATACTGGCATCATATTCTTACTGGTATACGTTGATGATATTATTCTTACCGGTTCACACACTGCAAGTTTGGAATTCATTCGTACATCACTGCACAAGGAGTTTGGAATTAAAGATCTCGGTCCTTTGTCTTATTTCCTTGGAATTGAAGCAACTCGTACTTCTTCTGGTATGTTTCTTACACAAAAACGATATGCTTATGACCTTATTATTCGAGCAAAAACGGATGGTGTTAAAAAAATTTTCACACCGCTTAGCACTACTGGAGATATATCTTCTGATCGCAGTACTTTATTAATAGATGCTACAGAATACAGAAGTATTGTAGCTGCATTACAATATTTGACATTTACTCGCCCAGATTTGGCTTATGCTGTGAACAAAGTGAGTCAATTTATGCATGCTCCAACTGAATTTCATTGGACATTAGTCAAGCATATCTGCGATATCTTAAACATACATCCACATACGGAATTCTTCTCAAACCGGCAGACAATTTAGAATTGTCGTTTACTGCTTAAACTGATTCAGATTGGGCAGGTTCCTTGGATGATCGTCGTTTCACTAGTGGTTATTGTGTTTGTTTGGTGTTAATGTTGTCTCTTGGAGTGCTCGTAAACAAAAGACAGTTTCTCATTCTAGTACTGAAGCTGAATATCGAGGGCTTTCTACTGCTACGATGGAAATTATGTGGATCCGTTCTCTTCTTTCAGAACTGCGAATCTCTACTACATCTCCACCTATTCTATGGTGTGACAATCTTGGTGCCACGTATCTTACAGTCAATCCAGTTTTTCATGAACGAATGAAGCATATAGAGATTGATTATCATTTTTTTCGTGATCAAGTTGCTTCCAAACAACTTGATGTTCGATTCATATCTTCTAAAGATCAGATTGCCGACATATTTACAAAAGCACTTCCTAAAGATCGCTTTACTTTATTGAGATCCAAGATAACAGTTCTTGATGACCCGTTACGCTTGCAGGAGGGTATTAGGATACCGTAATAACCAAAACTCAACTTCATATTCACCACTCTTCTTTTCTTTGTTGATTTACCTTCAGGAATCATATCTGTCTCTATTTGCATCTTTGATGGATTCGATTATTTTGCAACTAAGGTTTTTTATCTGTTGCAGCTAATAAGTTTATAAGTTTTCTTTTCAGGGTTTAAAGCTCAACATTCTACAGTTGCCAGAGAATTAGATTTTTTTCTCCGGTACTCATTTTCTCCTGCCTCTCTATCATGCAGTCTAATCCCTCCCGTTTCATAAGCGAGATTTTGACTGCGGTCAATGGAAACCTAATAAAAACCCTTTATTTTTTTGAAAAATCTTCAACGTGGGAGAGAAAAATCAAGCGAGATATTCATGTGATGTTACGGGGTATTTTTTTTTTTTGGATCTCTCTATTCCGTTTTATTTTATCTTCTGACCTGATGAGTTTGATGCCATCAAATCAAGGGTTTAGTTTTGAAGATTATGAGATATATGGGTTGTGTTGGAAAGAGATACATAATTGCTCTGTTTTAAGCATAAATGTCATAACTCAACCAACGACAGTATACACATAAGTGTTTGACAAAATTCATGAAATCACCGGTTCAATTAAATCAAAATTGCAGAAACCAATCGATGTTAAAATTGTTAAGGTAGTCAATTTATGCTTTTAAGATTTAGGTGATGTTTTTTTCAAACTAATTAGAAGATGACAATGGCGATTTAATCTTTTACTTCAATATTTTAAGTGCAATGGTATATGAATAATATGAGCTAACGATTTACCCATGAGATAATTAGGCAGAAGGGCGAGCAGTTGCTGCTGGAAAAGAGAACTGGATAAATTTTCATGGTAACTGACTTCTATTGCATAGTTAATTAAATTTGTTCAAATGAATTCCCAAGGTTTTAATAGTTTATTTATAACTGTATTTGTTTCTCTCTATTCGAGTTATTTGGCTTATTAATGAATTGTAGTTCTTAACACAGTGTTAAAAAATAATTAATTTTCATGGTTCATCTCAGGTGAAGAACATATAGATATTAAGCAAGATGGCGGAAAAACAGAGACAATCACTTCTACAAGCCGGATACACCAAAGCAACGAATTTGAGTTTAAAGTGTGTAAAGCTGAGTTGCATCTTCCTTGAAGGTGTATGGAGCAACTGTTGGATATGGGTCGGTGGGTTTGAGTTTTAGATAACTCAAACAAAACTTGGTAGGTGGATATAATTTGGGATAAACCCAAATTTAGTCGGTCACCAAAAGGATTAGGATTAAGAGTTTGTGATAACTCTTAATTGGTTTAATTGATCCTAAATTCTAGGAACTTTGTGGACAAGTTATGAAACCCTAGTCTTGTAGGCTAAGTAATGTACCTATATAAATAGCCTAGTAGAGAACCTACAAAATTACACCAAAAATTCTTCTTTCTCTTTTAGGGTTTATATGTTCTTTGGAATATTTGGAGTACCATTGTGTAGCTGTGCAAATCGCTTCCGCAGGGTTTTAGCGCAACAATTGGCATCAAGAGCTCGGGTTAGGTTCTTGGAATTTTCGGTATTCATAATATTGCAGCGGGAGTATTTTTTCTGAAGTTGTTTGAGGTAATTCTGATCTCAAAGTTTAGTTTTTTATCTATATTTGGTTGTTTGTGAACAATGGTTGACGGGAAAGATCCAGTTGATCCGAAAGATCCTTTAGGAGAACATTCGGAGTCCACAAGTAAAGATAAAGAAACAAAAGAAGAAATATTGCATTCTCATAGATCACAACTGAAGGTTGTAAAGTTCACCGGAACCAATAACTTTGGTTTATGGAGAACAGACGTAATGGATGCTCTTGTTCATCTTGACCTAGAAGAAGCCCTAGAAGGTCGGCCAGCGGAGATGTCTGACAAGCAATGGAACAAGATGAATAAATTATGTCTGGGTTCGATTCGTGGGTGTTTAGAAACATCAGTAAGAGTTAACTATCAGCACGAGACTTCAGCTAAGGATCTCTGGGAAAAGCTAGAGAAGGAGTACCTTGTGAAGAACGTGGCTAATAGGATACATCTTAAGAGAAATTTGTATCGCTATAACATGAAGAAAGGTGCAACTCTAACAGAGCACCTGGATTCATATAATAAACTTCTTTCTGAGTTAGTTAACTATGATGAGAAGATCAACGACGAGGAACAAGCTTTGTGTCTGATAAACTCTCTTCCTGAAAGGTATGAACCCGTGTTTAAGGCTTTAATGCATGGAAAGGATAAGATGACATACGCTGAGGTCACTACAACATTGCATAGTGAGGAGTTCAGGAAGATGGACCATGAAGACCTGTCAAGTGAAGCTAACAGTGACTTTCTTCTTGCAAGAGGTCGTTCAACAGACAGGAGAAAGAAGAATGGTGATCGTGGCAAAGTGAAAGGGTGTTCAAAGTCAAGAGCGCATCTACAGAAGGATGAATGTGCATGGTGTCATTACTTTGGCCATTGGGCTAAGGATTGTACCAAGCGTAAAGATAGAGAAGGAGATAACAACAAGACCGAGGTGAACACTGCTAAGGCAAGTGATGATTCAGATGTAGCTTCGGATTTCTCACTGACTGTGGCACCATCATCTTGTATCGTAATTGACGGTACATGGGTACTAGATTCTGGTGCTACTTATCACATATGTCCTCATCGGGACTGGTTCTCAAGCTTCGAGAAGTTTGATGGAGAAGTACGTATGGGGAATAATCATACCTGCAGGGTGATCGGGATTGGTAGTGTTCGAATCAAGATGCATGATGGTATGGTTCGGGAACTGAAGGAAGGTTCGTACCTGCTGTGAAGAAGAATCTGATTTCGCTCGGAACTTTGGAAGCTAAGGGCTACAAGTTAGTCGCTGAAAATGGCATTCTAAAGATAATCTCTGGATCGTTGGTAATCATGAAGGGCACAAGGCATCATAACTTGTACTACTTAACTGGGAGTACAGTAACAGGAGATGTGTCAATTTCTGAACACATCGAGACTGCAGCGATGGAGACCACGAAGTTATGGCATATGCGACTTGCACATCCAGGTGATAAGTCGTTACACTCTTTAATTCGTCAAGATTTATTGAAAGGTGCTATTGCCTGCAAATTAGAGTTTTGTGAACATTGTGTGAAAGGAAAAAAAAGAACAAGCTTTGGCACAACAATCCACAACACTAGTGGAGTTCTTGATTATGTTCACTCAGATGTTTGGGGTCCCTCCAAGAATGCATCATTGGGAGGGAAACATTGGTTCGTGTCTTTCATTGATGACTATTCTAGGCGAGTATGGGTGTACACCATGAGGCATAAGGATGAAGTCCTAGAAGTCTTTTGAGGTGGAAAAAGGCAACTGAGACTCAAACTGGCAGAAAGATCAAGGTACTACGTTCGGACAATGGTGGAGAGTACAAAAGTGATCCATTCTTGCAAGTATGTCAGGATGAGGGAATACAGAGGCATTTCACAGTTAAGAAGACACCCAACAAAATGGGGTAGCTGAACGCATGAATCGTACTTTGCTGGAGAAGGTACGATGTATGTTATCTAATGCTGGATTAGGTAAAGCGTTTTGGGCTGAGGCAGTTACATATGCGTGCTTCCTCATTAATAGGTTGCCATCAGCTGCATTAGAAGGTAAAACTCCGATGGAGAAGTGGTATGGTAAACCAGCTTATGACTATGACTCAATTCATATCTTTGGTTGCCCTGCTTGGTATCATGTTAGTGAAAACAAGCTTGATAGCCGTGCTGTTAAAGGCATCTTTATGGGTGTGAAGAAAGGAGTGAAAGGGTTCAAAATTTGGAATCCAGTAGAGAAGAAGATAGTCATGAGTAGAGATGTTACATTTGATGAAGCGTCTATGGTAAAGTCTTGGGGTTCTCAGCAGGTGGAGAACAGAAGCACCAATACTAGTGAGCCTTTGCAGCAGGTGGAGATTGATGCAACTCCACTAATTCCAGCTAAGTATGTATCTGTTACGACTACTTCGGAAGGCGTGACGTCTACAAGGGAGGTAACTACTGAAGTTCCAAATGATAGTGACGATGTTTATGAAGAGGAACATGAAGCAGTGGAAGATACAGAAGCTACGGTCACTGAGACCATAGCAACCAGCAAACCGAGAAGATCAATCAGGAAACCTGGTTGGATGAATGATTTTATAGCTTATGCATTACCAGTTGTTGAAGAAGGTATTCCTAATACCTATTTTGAAGCTATACACAGTGTAGAGCATCAAGAATGGGAAGCTGCTATGCAGGATGAGATGGAGTCTCTTTACAAGAATGGCACATGGATTCTTACGAAGCTTCCGAACGGTAAGAAGGCCATTGGGTGCAAATGGGTATATGCTAAGAAAGAAGGATCTCAGATGAATCAAGTACGCTACAAGGCAAGGTTAGTTGCAAAAGGTTATGCCCAAAAGGAAGGGATTGACTACAATGAGGTGTTCTCTCCAGTTGTGAAACACTCATCAATCCGAATTTTGTTGGCCTTGGTAGCACAGTATGATTTAGACCTAGTTCAGCTAGATGTGAAGACGGCGTTCTTACATGGTGATCTAGAAGAGGAGATTTATATGACTCAGCCGAGTGGGTTCAAAGTTGCTGGAAGAGAAGATTGTGTATGCAAGCTGAAGAAATCGTTGTATGGGCTGAAAGTCTCCAAGACAGTGGTATAAGCGATTTGATCAGTTTATGATTGGCCAGACATACACAAGAAGTCACTATGACCATTGTGTATACTTCAAGAAGCTACGTGATGGGTCTTTCATATATTTGCTCTTGTATGTCGATGATATGCTGATAGCATCGAATAACAAGAAAGAGATTGATAATTTGAAGCAAAAATTGTCAACTGAGTTCGAGATGAAAGATCTGGGAGAAGCTAAGAAGATTCTTGGCATGGAGATTCAACGTGACAGAAAGAAGGGTAAAGTTTGTTTGTCTCAAAAGGCATACTTGAAGAAAGTGTTACAGAAATTTGGTATCTGCGAAGGAACTAAATCTGTAAGTACTCCCCTTGGTCCTCATTTTAAGTTGAGTTCTGATATGTCTCCCACTACTGAAGAAGAGCGTGAGTATATGGCCCAAGTCCCATATGCTAGTGTGTTGGTAGCTTGATGTATGCGATGGTATGTACAAGGCCGGATATTTCACATGGAGTAAGTATGATCAGCCGTTATATGCATAATCCTGGTAAAGGACATTGGCAAGCTGTGAAATGGATTTTGAGGTATCTTTATGGTACTGTTGATGTTGGCTTGGAGTTTGTGAAGGAAGATGGGAACAATCAGCTGTGTGTTGGTTATGTGGATTCTGACTATGCTGGTGATTTGGACAAGAGGCGTTCAACTACAGGGTATGTATTTACCTTGGCTGGAGCACCGGTTAGTTGGAGATCGATTTTGCAGTCTGTGGCTCTCTCAACTACTGAAGCGGAGTATATGGCAGTGACTGAAGCATTTAAGGAGGCTATATGGTTACAGGGTTTGCTAGATGACTTGGGTGTGCAGGAACAACTGCCTGTGCATTGTGATAGTCTTAGTGCAATTTACTTGGCTAAGAATCAAGTGCATCATGCCAGAACCAAACATATAGATGTTCGATTTCACTTTGTTAGAGAAATTCTGGAAGAAGAAGACATTCTACTTGTGAAGATCGATACCAAAGACAATCCAGCTGATATGTTAACGAAAGTAGTATCTGGGGTCAAGTTTGGTCATTGCTCGAAATTGATCCACATTCTTCCGGTTTGGTGAGACCCTTGGGGGTAGAGGTTATTAGGAACCTGGTGGAGGCCTTCTAGTAAGGCCATTGAGTGAACTACGGTCGGTTTGATTCCTTGCATAGGATACGTAGGAAGCTTATTGCGCAATCAACGTTGGAAGACGAAGGAGATTTCGTGTATTGATCGTCTCATGCATGAATGCATGATCAGAGGTGGAGAATTGTTGGATATAGGTCGGTGGGTTTGAGTTTTAGATAACTCAAACAAAACTTGGTAGGTGGAGTTAATTTGGGATAAACCCAAATTTAGTCGGTCACCAAAAGGATTAGGATTAAGAGTTTGTGATAACTCTTAATTGGTTTACTTGATCCTAAATTCTAGGAACTTTGTGGACAAGTTATGAAACCCTAGTCTTGTAGGCTAAGTAATGTACCTATATAAATAGCCTAGTAGAGAACCTAGAAAATTACACCAAAAATTCTTCTTTCTCTCTTAGGATTTATATGTTTTCTCCCAAACGATAATATATAAATCTCTTGTTTTTCCCGAGGATTCAACCTCGTTAAATTCTCGTGTCTTTTGTTTTCTACTTTGTGTTCTTTGCAATATTTGGAGTACCATTGTGTAGCTGTGCAAATCGCTTCCGCAGGGTTTTAGCGCAACAACAACGAATCCGAGTTTGTAGCCAATTATGCGATGTTCATATATGAACTTGCAAATCTTTATTTGTCAGTCTACAAAGAGGAAACAACACCAAGGAAGACATACCCATAGACTCCTTTATGTATGTAATGTCTTATCTGAGTAACGCTTTATATATTTGTATCGTTGCTTTTTGATATTTTTAACAAAAGTTTTTTTTATAATCTTGTAGCAATTTATGGAGTTCTAGAGTGTTCATGTTGCCCAAGCAAAAACTAAGGTAATGATGCTCTTCTTTATTTGGAGTTGTAAGTCATCTTTTTTTTTCTTCTTATTTTGTTTTCATTTTATACCCTAAATTATTAGTAAATGTGGTCGCAGTTATGAGAAAGATGCCCGAGCAACCCTATCTTGGAATTCAATATGGTACTAGAGAATGTACTTTAAGTTTTTCATGTTTGGGTGCAAACTGCAAATAAACTATCTTTGTTTCTCACTCGGTTTCTGATTTTTACTAAAAAGGTTTGAGCTGCACTATTAGTAAGTCATGAATTTGGTGTCTAGGTATAATTATTATGTTGTTATCCATTATTAAATTTTGAGTTCATTAGTATCAGATATTTGGTATTTGTTGCTTTCAGTGGTTGTTCTACTTTTCAAACATTTAATGTGAAGAATTCATGACTGTTACTGTCAGTATTTAAATTCTTGACTGTTATATTGTGTTTAGGCAAGTTTAGTGGGAAAACGTTATTTCTGAAATCAAAATTAAAACAGTCAAATCATTTAAACCCACTGACGGATCTATGAGGGGGCTAAGTGGGGCTTTAGCCCGCCCCCTCACATGTTGAGTTTTTTTTACCATACGCATTTATGAGAAATTGTAGTTGTAGCCCAGTGTAAGCTGATAATAGCCTAAATACCTATCCCACTACGAACGCTCTTTTGACTAGGAATGTCATAAATACGAAATACCTATGCTATATCTTGTCGATTGAAAACTGAAAATTATTCTCAGTTGCTAACAGCCAAGAGTTACAGAGGTTAAAAGGAATCTGGAAACATCTTGAACCCTTGACTCGCCTAATTGATTCTCTGAACAGACCTAAAGGTATAGTGATTTGTATTTTTTTCTTTAACTTGTCAATTTAGGTTTTCTTAAGAGTGTTTCAGCTAACTCTTCAAGTCATGGGTTCATTTGCATGGAGAAGGCACTGTCAACAACTCTTTTAAGAAAAAATGATATCTCGGTATAACAACAAAAAAATTTTACCTGGTTTTCCTTTCACTGTAGTTCTTAGATAATTTAGCCCTACCCAGCAATAATTCCTGGGTCCGTCCCTGTTTAAACCCCTATTGAATTGATACCTTAAAGTAAGTTTAACTAAACTCAGTTTAATCTTGAGATTTTTCAGGTACCAAGTAGTTCATTAGAAGATTTTACAGAATGATTGTGATCTCGCTGTTATAATCCATATTCATGTTTTTTGGTATTAATTATGTTTTGGCAAGAATCTTTACAATCCTCATATAACCATGTCTAATTTAGGATACTTCCATTGTTTTCTGTTTTGTTTTACAACTCAAGAGTCATTGCCACCATCTATTGTGAAGAAACTAGATGGACTTTGAATTAGGTCGAGGCGATTACTATTACAGGTAGAATTGATACCTTAGAGTAAGTTAACTAAACTCAGTTCAAGCTTGAGATTTTTCAGGTACCAAGTAGTTCATTAGAAGATTTTACAGAATGATTGTGATCACGTTGTTATAATACATATTCATGTTTTTTGGCATTAATTATGTTTTGGCAAGTATCTGTACAATCCTCAAATAACCATGTCTAATTTCGGATACTTCCATTGTTTTCTATTTTGTTTTACAACTCAAGAGTCATTGCCCCCATCTATTGTGAAGAAACTAGATGGACGTTGAATTAGGTCGAGGTGATTACTATTACAGGTAGAGATGACTCAGGTGGGTCTAGACTCCGTTCACACAGTTACTCGATAGATACTAACAATTAAAAGATAAGAATACGGCCCATTACAGCACAACTGAATAGATTGTGTATTTACATATGGATTATGGCTAGACATCTGTGCACATGTTAAATCACTTTCATCCAGTATGTATTTAAATGATGACAAAACTTTAGTCATACAGGTGAGAGTATGCAGGAATTGGGAAGAGGCAGACTTCATTTCGATCATGAAATGATTAGAGTGGACTTGGTGATGATCGATGAAAGTGTAAGCATCCGGCTCTTTGATTCTCATGTATTTTATTTTTTAATTCCAAGTTGCGGAAGCTGCATATCCAAGGAAACTAACGCTGCATCATATACAGGGAGATGTGGAAGTTTAATCCCCTTATTCATGAGGGTGAAGTTTATCACTTGCCAAGATCAACTTTGTTGCCAATTGACCTAAGTTCCAGCCTGCAAAAAGTAATCAGTGGACCTCTTTAGGTGGAGCATCGACGTACGAGGTTTGGAAAGTGATACAGTAACTATACCAGAGAACAAATTTGTGATTGAACATATCGGCGACCTGCGCTCCAATTTGAGCATTACGTATCTTACAGGTATGCTAGCTTCAAATCATTAAGGAATTTAAAATATACTACAGATAGATTGAAACTCAAACATTTACGTTGCCTTATATTATGCTGTTCACATGCAAATTTGTAAAAGTCTCTAATGCAAGCTGACTTTAGTTGCAATAAAATATTGGATTATAACTAAGAAACATGACCTATATTACCTATACTTTAGTCGCGCTAAGAAACTTGCTTCATGTATGTATTTTTGGTTAAAAAAGAGCATCACCCTTTGTTTAATATCGGTTTTAACTATATATAACCTATACACCATGGATGAGTCGTCTTGGTTAACTAGATAAACCTTCATTCTGGGATGATCCAAAGTACGCAGGGGTTTCTTTAATATTTTCCTGCCGAGGTGTATGAGTGCCTCAACATGCCTTTATTGAGCCAACTATAAGATCCTTGCAGGTGAGCTCATCTTTCTGATCCAGCTTACTGTAAAATAAGTAATTCAAGAGTGACTTGAACATGAAAAAAAAAGTACTCACCGAGTTTCTCCAACTTATGTTTATCTGAAATTATTTTTGTCAGATTTAGAATGCCACACTTATATAGTTATATAGTACCTAAATGTTACACTCATCTCTTGGTATGTAGAAAAGTAATTATATAGTATATATATATATACTATATAATTAAGCTCCTTAAGCAACTGTTAACGTTTTTTACTCTGATCGTAGGAATATTGTGTGCAATTTGACCCAGATGATTAATTAAGTTTATTTGATTGTCGGTATGAGTACAATGATTGTCTTGATGCAGAGAGTGTGCCAGCCATGGGAGGAGCTGAGAAAATTGATTACGAATACACCACCAGAAACTTATGACGAAGAATGGGAAGATAATTTGTTCATTGTGCAAGATCATGAAGACTTTAGCCAGTACTTACTAGCAGTGATTAGTAAAATGCATTCCCTTAATGATATTACTCGGGTTCTCTTTTGATTTCACTTAAAAGAAAGCATTTAAGATTTTCTTTCCTTTTGACATTTAATTTGTTGATCATGCTAATATGATATTTTTGATACACTAAGGTGGTATGAAATGGTATGAGATTCTTAGCTAAACCTCATTATAAATGTTTAATCCTTCTACTCGAGCTAATTTTTCATGAAGTTTTATTTTCTTGGTGTGTTGGCGCTTGATATTTTTCGAGGGCTAAATGAGCGTATTTGATTTTGGTGTATGTCCTTTAAGGCTGAAATTTATAGCTCTTGCTTTACCTGCTGGAGCTTGAATCTAATAGACTTTATATTATCTTGTTACCTTATTTATTTTTAGGAGATTATCTCCCTTTACTTTGGATGTACTGACAAAAGATATTATCAAGGTTTTATATATATGTTGATGACATTATTTTGACTGCCTCTACTGATGCTCTCATATGCCGCTTCATTGATTTGATGAAGAAAGAGTTTGCTATGTCTGACCTTGGTCCACTACATCAAAAGTTGCAGGTTTGAGTCGTCAACTGTTGTGTGAAATACTTGATGACTCATTAGAGTCGTTAGTTTATTAGCCTCTCGACCTAACGACTCTCACTCTAAGCTGTTGCATATTATCCATGAATCGACCACTTGGAGCACCGTTCATATAATTTGAAGAGTATAGGAAGTTTACCTGATTGTTTTGGGCTTCGGGTTCTTCATTTTGATGATTGGTTCCTTCATCTTGAGCAATATGATCTTCATTATAATCACTCATTCCAAATAACCCTAACTTTCCCCCAAAAAACTCAACTTCTTCCTCTCCACAACTCAAAAACACAATTTCTTTTTATCAAATTTTTATCCCTAAATCTGATTTTAATCTACTCAAATTAATTAATTACTAATAAACACTCAATTAACACTAATAATCTAGGGGTAGTTTAGTCATTTCTAAAAAATGGGATAAGGGATAACTCCCAATTACTATTTCATGACCTTTTTTGTCATATAGCTAGGGGTCCCCAATTACTATTTCAGGGCCCCCAATTCAGCCCTAATAAAAAGCTAGGCTTAATCATAAAACAAGGTACAAGATATGTTAAAATTGTGTTTTTTTTTTGGTTTTTTTTTTAAACTAGGAATAGGCCCGTCTTCCCGTGGGAGCGTAGCCGCCGGCGTACTCCCACCGAGCAAACTCGGCCCGCTTTCCTATAGTAGGTTAGTAATAATTACACGAGATCTCCAATGTTTGAGCAGAGACTCGAACTGCTGACCTCCTACTTGAGAATCAAGCTCCTGGTCAACTAGGCTAACCCTAAATGGATAGGTTAAATCTGTTCTAAACAAAATATCAGACGAAATGGAAAAAACCGTCATTCAACCTTAAAATCGGACGAACGATGCAGTACTAAATTTTTTTCGTTAATTCTTCTGTTTCCGAACCGGTTAAACGACTTACTAATTTGTTTCCATTAATTCTTCTGTTTACGAACCCGTTAATCTACTTGACAATTGGATCCATGGGTGGAGCAACAAAAAATTTAGGGTTTAACCTTACAAATATCAACTAGGAGACAAAATTTCACGATTGACTTTTTTTTCCGGATTGATTCATCTAGATCCGACTAAAATCACCTGACTCATCTGGATCTGACTTCATAAGTTTATTTTTTTGAGTCAGACTCATCTGATTCAAGAATATGTGAGACTTGCGAGTCAACAACTTGATCTATGACCCAGAGTATTTTATTTCCCTGCTAAGTTTTAATCATACCGCGAGTTAAGTCTGACTCAAAACTAAAAGACAAACGTCTGACATTGACTCTTACCAAGTCACTAAGTCAGGGCCGAGTCAGCAAAAGAAAAAACGCCCTCCCTCTTGGACTGTTAAAACTTCTAAGACAGCAAAAATTATTGTTCCAAACCGTTTGGCCAAGTTAATACTGAAAAAAACTATTGTTCTTAACCGTTTGGCCAGTTTAATTATACAAGTAGTAAGTACAAACATCGCTAACAAATCTACTCACTATCCCTACACATGGTCCATACCGAGTGATAACCTTTCAACAGAATCGGATCGTGCTCCAATACCTTGCTCTGACTCACGACCCTCAATCCGTAGAATGGTCCATATGAGCCTCCTAAATATCTCCGTGATTGAGCATAAGATTGAGACCCACTGAACCTCAAAGTAAGAGATCCGGAAGGCCCAGGCAGTGCGAAAGAAAATATCTAAGCCCAAGATCACGTAATACCACTGCAATAGTACTGTTACGAACATAAAAATCAATTAAAAAAAGGGATTTTTAACAAACTGCCACACTTGTAAATCCCGATTCAAGAAAATGCCACCGTTTTTTTCAGAGTTTATTAAATGCCACAACCGTTAGTTTTTCCGTCAGGACCCACACACTTGGTCTTTTTCGCTGACTCGGTCAAAATAATCTGTCGCCATTTACATATTTACCCTTGAAAACCCTATTATACTAGTCATGGGTTCACCATCTTTCCCCGTTAGTTCTTTCTTCTTCCTCTTTCCCCTGTTCTTCTCTTCTCGTGTTTCCGTGAGAAGATTTTGTGATTATGATATCCGAAACTTAAGAGAAACACTAAGAGTTGATTGTCGGTGATGTTGTTGTGATTGTTTGAGCACGGGATGAAGAGGATGAGTTGCTGTTGTAGATCGAACATAGGAGTTCTGAAGTTAGGGTTGCTGTCAGATGTAGAACAAAGGGGTTGAAGTTTAATTAATGTTCTGAAACCATTTTGAAGATAAATCGAAGAGCTAGGGTTTTTTCTGTGGAGAAAAGATAACTTAGGATGTCTTTGATTTGAATCCCGATTGGTGGGTCGATTTCAATTTGAAGCAATGGTTTGAGTATTAATTTGAAGAATTGAGTTGTATCCACAGAAAAAACATGAATTGAGCTGTTGTGATTGGTTGGTCGATTCATGTTTAAATCCCGATTCAATTTGAAGCAATGGCCGATTTCAATTTTTTGAATTGGGATTTACAAGTGTGGCAGATGGTTTGAATCGGGAATTAAACATGAATTGAGCTGTTGTGATTGGTGGGTCGATTTCAATTTGAAGCAATGATTTGAGTTCGTGGAGTTGAATAAATTGGGATGTCGTTCTCTGCTGAGTCTCAGTCGATTGAGGGAGTGCTAGTATCAAATGGTGGATGCCTACCGTTCCTATACAGGACTTCTTCAAACATCAACCAAGGAATTGAATCGGGGGTTTTGATGTAATCTGAAGATGGGTTTTTCCCCAATTTGGTTTTGATCAAATGGTGGTCATGAATTACAGGAGACGGTGGCGGAGATTGGGTTTAATGGCAGTTGTTCTTGCGAATTAGAAGACATGAGAATCAATGGGTGGCAAGTAGTGTTCGAAGTTCACTTTCATTGCAACGGGCTTGATCTGAAAATGGTGTTGATTGTTCTTATGGCTGATCGAGTGTAAGGAGGATATAATTTGAGGGTGTATATGTCTTTTACTAAGCTGGATAACTGCCACCTATGCATTAACTGATGGTAACAGTTTTTTCGGATGGAAAAGGTCAAATGTGTGGCATTAAATAAACTCTGAAAAAAACGGTGGCATTTTCTTGAACTGCAAATTGGAAATGTGTCACGTTATTAAAATCCCCTTAAAAAAATTAAAACATAAAAATTAATTAAAACTTGGGAGTCAAAACTCAAAAGAGATAATTCTTACCCATTGTCTGTTGTCATAGAATATTTGAGTGTCCACAGTAGGTCTTTTATAGAATATCCAGTCATCAACCCTGTTCATTTATACTTTAACAATTAGTAAAAATTAAAATTGAAAAATTAAAGGCCATATTTTTCTTAATTTTTAAATTTAAAAATCACTTAATTAGTTTAGATATAGTTACCCTAGTCTCCAATCCCGAATTGTATCCCAGTACAGGGAAAAGGCTGAAACAAAAAACATCAGTATTATCCAAACACACTTGAGAGTCGGCCACCAATCTTTGCGGATATAATATAACCAGGCGATGATGATGATGATAACCTGAGTAAGCTGTCTTTGCACTAAAATAACCAATTGTTGTTAGTTAATTAAAGAATTAGATGTGATTGCCATAATAGTATATACAGTTATGGCTTAAAATCTCACCATTCCAGCAAAGAGCCAAGGCAACCTGTCCCCTAGGTGACACAGGTCTAATGCAGTACACCCGTATGCTCAGAAGGATCCGTGTAAGAAACGGAAACAGTGAGAAAATCAAAGCCAAAACTGAGTGAGGGCCACAAAACCAATTTATGTGCAACCCCCATACACCAAGTATGGAACATGTCGCACCAGTTAAATCTGCATAATCCTGCCAAAGAACTAACAGTCAGAGGTAATGAAACTAAATTAAAAGATAATTCAGTATTTTTTTTGTACATTGTCAAAAACAAAAACTGACTTTTGTTAGTGCGCTAAATTTCACCACTGGTTATAAATTTAAAGTGGGCAGCCTACCCACTT